>NW_026570968.1:54588-83162 GCF_027595985.1 Sorex araneus
AGTTACACGCTTTCCTGTTGGGTTACAATCACACAACGATCAAACACCCATCCCTGCACCAGTGCACATTCCCACCACCAATATCCCGGGTATACCCCCCTTTCCCACCCTCCCCCTGCCTCCATGGCAGGACAATATTCCCAGACTCTCTCACAACTTTGGGGCATCATGTATAGATGGATTATAGATGATGGATGTATAGATAGAAACAAAAAGAGAGGACAGAGAATTGAAATATGACAAGTGGTGGGTGGACACATCATAGATGCATAAATTGATAGATGATTGATTGATGATGGATGAATTTGACACGTGGAGAAATCATAGATACATAATGGATAGTGTATCCACAAATGGATAGATCATAGATACATAAATAAAGAGTCTCTTGCCCACACACCTGGCTGTCTTCCCCGGGTCCCCTCGAAGGGGATGGGCTCCAGCTTCCCTCCCCGCCCTGAAGCAGAGCTCCCACGGCCAAAGACCTCTGGAGCCCAGCCACAGCCATGCTCAGGCCCCTCTCACACGTTCAGACGAGCCTCACGCATGAAGGAACTGGCAGAGGAACCCAGGTGTGTGGGACCCGGGGCTGAGGACCTCCAAGCCTGCTCGGATCAGGACTGGGCCTCCTCCACCAGATCCCCCATTTCCCAGTAGCTAGGCGGTCACACCCAGGGGCTGCCCCCGGCGCCGTGTAATCCCACCAACGGGCCAACATCCAGAGACTTAAAACCAAGCTCCCGGAAGCGACATCTTATAGCCTAGTTCTCCCTCTGGGAGAGCCTGGCAAGCTACCGAGAGTTTCCTGCCCACATGGGAGAGCCTGGCAAGCTCCCCGTGGTGTATTCATATGCCAAAACCAGCAACAATGATGGGTCTCATTCCCCTGACCCTGAAAAAGCCTCCAATGCGGCATCGTTGGAAGGACGAGTCAAGAGAGGCTGCTAAAATCTCAGGCCTAGGACGAATGGAGACGTTACTGAGACCACTCCGAGAAAATCGATGATCAGTGGGATGATGATGATGATGATGATGATGATGATGATGATGATGATGATGATGATGCTGGTGATGATGATGATGATGATGGTGGTGATGATGATGATGATGATGATGGTGATGATGGTGATGATGAAGATGCTGGTGATGATTGATGATGATGATGATGGTGATGATGATGGTAATGATGGATGATGGTGATGATGATGATGATGATGGTGATGAGGATGATGGTGATGATGATGATGATGATGATGGTGATGGTGATGATGATGATGGCGATGATGATGATGCTGGTGATGATGATGATGATGATGATGGGTGATGATGATGGTGATGATGATGGATGATGGTAATGATGATGAGGTTGATGGTGATGATGATGATGATATGATGGTGATGATGATGCTGGTGATGATGATGAATGATGATGATGATGCTGGTGATGATGATGATGATGGTGATAAAGAAATGGATGGGTGGGTGCGTACAGAGATAATGTTTGGTACCAGAATCCTATTATATTTTTGGCACACCCAACGGTGCTCAGGGTCTTGCCCCTGGCCCTCGTGTCAGGGATTACTCTCCGCAGTGGTTGGGGGACCGTCGGGGAAGCCAAGGATGGAGCCCACAACAGCTCCATGCAAGGCAGGCAGCAAGGTCAACCCCCCCAATTATACTCTCATCTCTCGCTCATACCCTGGCCCCGTGTGCATGGATGGCCCGCGCCCTCTCCCATGTTCCATCCTGGCAAGTGCCGTGTTCCCCACTGGTGTCCCTGGGATGACTTTACCCCCGGTGAACTCATGACACACACACACACACACACCGTCCTCTTGTCAGGAAAGACCAACGTGTTCCATCCTGTTCCCCCCACACACCTGGTCTTGAGCAACCTGGCACCAAGGCACGGGAGTGAAGAGCAGGAAGAGTCAGCGGCGTTCACCCAGAATCCTTATTTACCCGTTTTCTGCTTTGACTTTCTCACCTGCCTGCACTGAGCCCATTCTTGTTGCTACCACCCCACGTTGATTGTGTGTGTGTGTGTGTGTGTGTGTGCTACTGGTCTTCAGTAGATGATGGATGGATGATCAAGAGGATTATCCTATCATAAATGATAGAAAGAAAAATGATGCCTAGGACGAATATCGAATATACAAATTGCTACACGATCGATGATAAAAGACGGACAAATACACAGAGGCAGGGGAGCACGCAGATGCCGTTAGACAAACACACGATTGATTTATAGATAGAGAAATGGAGGGATGTGGTTGGGTGCGGAGATAGTTTCCGACCTGAATCTTATTATTTTTTTTTTTGGGCTCTCACAAGGAGCTTGTGAAGTTCTTATTTTTGCAAAGAACACACACCTGCCTGCGATGGTTTCTGAGCCTCCGTGCAAGATTTTGTAGGCAGAGAGAGACACCAAGCGAAGGGGTGCTTTGTCACACTTCCTGTCTTGCCAGCAAGGGTCTCGGTCAGGACAAAGATGTCACGTAGCGGTTCCAAGGGAGAACAGAGAGGATAGGATCGAGTAGCCCCAGAGAGTGAACAGCCAAAGGTATAGCTTCTCTTCTGCATCTTAATTTTTGTTTTAGTTTTGGTTTTGGGGGCACAGCCCTGGTGAGGGTGCCTCCCCCAGGGCTCACTCTCGGGTCTGCACTCAGGGATCACTCCCTCTCTCTGTCTCTCTCTGTCTCTCTCTCTCTCCTCTCTCTCCCCTCTCTCCCCCCGCTCCTTCTGTCTCCATCCTCTCTCTCCCTCTCCCTCTCTCCCTCCCCCTTCTCTCCCTGTCACTCCCTCTCCCTCTCCATCTTCTCTTTCCCTCTGTCTCTCTCCCTCTCTCTCCTTCTCTGTGTCCCTCCCTGGCTCTGTCTCTCTCCATCTCCTCTCTCTTTGTGTGCCTCCCTCCCTCTCATTCTTTCTCCCTCTCCCTGTTCCTCTCTCTCCCTCTCTCTCTCTCCCTCTCCCTCTCTCTCTCCCTCTCTGTGTCCCTCTCTTTCTCTTCCTCTCTATCTCTCTCTGTCTGCCTCCCTCCCTCTCCCTCTCTTTCCCCCTCTCCCTCTCTTTCTTTCTCCCTCTCTCTCACCCTCTCTCTCTCTCCTCTCTTTCTCTTTCTCCCTCTCCCTCCCTCTCCCTCTCTCTCTCCCTCTCCTTGTCCCTCTCTTTCTCTCCCTCTCCCTATCTCTCTCTCCCTCCCTCTTTCTCTCTCTTTCTCCCCCTCTCCCTTTCCCTCTCTCTCTCCCTCTCAGTACCTGTCTCCCTCCCTCTTCTTCCCTCTCACTCTCTCTCTCCCTCTCCTCTATCTCCCTCTCCATTTTCCCTCTCCCTCTTTCTCTCTCCTTCTTCCTCTCTCTGTGTCTCTCCTCCTATCTCTCCTCTTCCCTCCCTCTGTCTCTCCTTCTTCCCTCCCTCCCTCTCTCCCTCTTCCTATTCCTCTCTCTCAGCTCTCCCTCCATCCTCTCTCTCTCTTCCTCTCTCTCTATCTCACTCCCTCTCTCCCTCTCTCTCCCTGGCCCAGGTAGGGCCAAGTGCCCAGACACACGCCAAATCCAGGCCACTCAGAGCCAGCCCGGGTCAGAAGCCAGGCATTCTCGGATGCTCAAAAAAGCTCAGGCTATGGCAGCGACTGGTCACTCAGGTGGGGACAAGTCTCCGAGCACTGGAGACTCCTCCCCGCACTCATGGCCGTGGCCAGACCCTAGGAAAGAAGGACAGGACAACAGGACCTGCCCGGGCCCAGCCGGAAGCCCTAGACGTGGGTACAAAGCTACAAGGATGTCATCTACACGCAGGAGGCCGTGTCCGGAGGCTGGAGAGAGCGTCCACGGGACAGAGCAGGGCAGGGCAGAGCCTGTCCACCGGTCACGGTCACGACTTGCAGGCGTGGGACCACCCAGGGAAGCCCTTCACGGGACCAGGCACAGAATCCTATGATGTCATTTCTATGTATCTGTCCGATAAACCCACTTGTACCCTTCTGAGTTCTGTGTGCAAATCTCTCCCACAATTCTCAAGAGCCCGGCAGGGCGGGAAAATCCACCTTGACGCTGACACATCCGTGTAGGGTGTTGATGGACCTGCTCACCCCGGGACTCTGGTTCCCAAGGGGACAGACGGACAGAGACTCCAGCACGATAATGCAGAAGCAGGAGTTTTTTTTTTTTCCAGGATACTGGGGTCAACTATCTCATCCAACAGACTGGTCTCTCTCTCTCTCTCTCTCTCTCTCTCTCTCTCTCTCTCTCTCTCTCTCTTTGCTTTTTGGGTCATACCTGGCAACGCACAGGGGTTCCTCCTGGCTCTGCACTCAGGAATTACTCCTGGGGGTGCTCAGGGGACCATATGGGATGCTGGAATCGAACCCGAGTCTGCCGTGTGCAAGGCAAACGCCCTCCCCGCTGTGCTATCACTCCAGCCCCCTCTCTTTTTTTGTTGCTTTTTGGGTCCCACCCGGCGATGCTCAGGGGTTCCTCCTGGCTCTGCACTCAGGAATGACTCCTAGGGGTGCTCAGGGACCCTATGGGATGCTGGGAATCGAACCCGGGTCGGCCGTGTGCAAGGCAAACGCCCTCCCCACTGGTGCTATCACTCCAGCCCCTAATACTCTCTTTTAACGTTAACAAAAAGGCAGTTTCTGGGGCATTGTGATTGATTGATTGATTGACTGATTGATTGATTGACTGATTGATTGATTGACTGATTGATTGATTGATTGATTGATTGACTGATTGATTGAGCCCACTTGCTGAGCCCAGGAACTTCTCAGGTCGGCTAGTTACACATTGTTTCATCACCGGGAGACGGAGACAGTTCAGTTCCAGAAACGGAACCTGAGATCTACCTGATCTTTCTCATTTTCTGCCGCCGTAGGCGTCAGTTTTGCCCTTACGGACCCAGACGGTGTTCTCCCAATATTCTTGTTTTTGGGGGGTGTGTGTGTAGGGGGGATGAGTCTCACCCAGCAGTGCTCAGGGCTTGCTCCAGGCACAGAGACTCTGCCCTCCCGCCGGGGCTCGGAGGGGCCAGCTGGGATGCCGGGACTCGAACCAGAGGCCAAAGCAACTGCGCTAACCACTGGGCTATCTCTCCAGCTCCTGTCCCCCCCATCTTCCTGCCCTCCTCGTCGGCTGAGGTCGATGCCAGCTACATGTAACCACCCTGTTCTGTCACGTGGGATGAAGCTACATGTTATGCTATGTCCTACAGAACAGAACAAACCCTGTTAGGTCATGTAAAGCTCTACATCTGCATGACATGTAGCACCTCCAACTTCACTAACGGGGGCCGGAGCGACAGCACGGCGGGGAGGGCGTTTGCCTTGCACACGGCCAACCCAGGTTCGATCCCCAGCATCCCATAGGGTCCCCTGAGCACTGCCAGGGGGTCATTCCTGAGTGCAGAGGCAGGAACAACCCCTGTGCCGTGCCGGGTATGACCCAAAAAGAAAAAAATAAATAAATAAATTAAATTAAATAAAAAGAAAAGGGGGGAGTTGTTGCAACAGAAGAAGCTTGGCATGGTGACCCGTGTCCCCCTGGACGCCCACACTGCCTCCCCCGCGCACCCCCAGCCCCGCGCGTTGTTGTCTAGAAGAGCCGCTGCCCGGATTTGCTGAGCCAAGGCCCTGGGGTCACGGGCGGACGTTATGTAACAGTCTCCAAGCGCGCCCCAGACCTTTCAGAACTGCCGAATGCGGCGGCGGCCGCGAGCCAGGAACAAGCTCGTGCACACACCCTGGGCCGCGGCCAACAAACGCCTTCGAAACACCTGGACGGGGATGTTTCGCCTTTGGACGGGGGGGGGGGGGGGGGGGGAGGGGCAAGAGTTGTTTCTGGGCAGGGTGTGTGTGCAGGAAGGAAACGCATTGCCCTGGGCATCAACGGCCCTTTCACACCCTCCTGGGCAGGCAACGGGGTGTGTGTGTGTGTGTGTGTGTGTGTGTGCGCGCGCGCGCGCGTATGTGTGTGCGTGTGCGTGGGTGTGTGTGTGCGTGTGTGTGCGTGTGGGGTGTGTGTGTGTGGGTGTGTGTGCGTGGGTGTGTGTGGGTGTGTGCGCATGTGTGTGTGCATGTGTGTGGGGTGTATGTGCATGTGTGTGTGTGTGGGTGTATGTGCGTGTGTGTGGGTGTGTGCGCGTGTTTGTGCATGTGTGTGTGGGGTGTGTATGTGCATGTGTGTGTGCGTGGGTGTGGGTGTGTGTGAGTGTGTGGGGTGTGTGTGTGAGTGTGTGTGTGGGGGTGTGTGTGTGTGTGGGGGTGTGTGTGTGTGCATGTGTGTGTGCGTGGGTGTGTGTGGGTGTGTGCGCATGTATGTGTGTGTGTGTACGTGTGCGTGTGTGAGTGTGTGTGCATGTGTGCGTATGCATGTCCATGTGTGTGCGTGTACATGTGTGTGCGTGTCTGTGCGTGTGCGTGTTTGAGTGTGTGTGTGCATGTCCGTGTGTGCATGTCCATGTGTGTGCGTGTGCGTGTTTGAGTGTGTGTGTGCGTGTACATGTGTGCACATGTATGTGCGTGTGTGTGTGCGTGTGTGTGTGCACGTGTCTGTGTGTGTGTGCTGAGCGGCTGTGTTTGCCGTCACCCCCCAAGAGGGCGGCGTGGCGAGCAGCACAAACTGGCCGGAGGAAAGGCGTGTGCGGGAGGGACCCAGCACCCAGCACCCAGGTGGGTGACAGATGGGCCGTGGGCACCGAGCGGGCACGGGCCCAGATTCACACAAAGACACGGGGTGTCGGGAGCCGAGCACGGGGCGTGGGGCCCTGGAGACGGACGCCCGGAGCCAAACACGCTTGTCCGCTGCGTAGACGAGGGCTGGGCTGGTTCCCCAGCGCCTGGCCAGGGGCCGGCCCCGGCGAGCTCGTCGGCCTGTGCTCACGGCGGCTTCACTCCGGCGGGCACCAAGGCTCTGCCCCCCCCACCCCCCACGCCAGCCCGTTGTCCCGCAGCTCGGGGCGGGGGGCTAGGAAGGGGCGTCCACCCCCCAAAAAAGTGTCTTTCAAGCTTTGGATCATTATTATTATTTTCTGCTTTTTTTTCCCCTTTTGTCTCACCCCCTTTTTGAGTGGCAGCACACGCCGGCCAATCGCCAGGGTTGTCTCCGGGCTCTGTGCTCAGGAGTCCCCCCGGATGGTGCTCAGGGGGCCACGTTGGGTGCTGGGGGTGAAAGCTGGGTGGCCCCAGTGCAGGAAAAGTGACTTACTGACTTGTCTAAGTTTTTAACCTGGGGGGTAAAGTCTCTCTCTGTCTCTGTCTGTCTCTCTCTGTCTCTCCCTTTGTCTCTTTCTATCTCCTTCTCTGTGTGTCTCTGTCTCTCTCTCTTTCTCTCTGTCCCTCTCTATCTCCTTCTCTCTCTGTCTCTGCCTCTGTCTCCCTGTCTCTGTCTCTGTCTCTCCCTTTCTCTCCCTGTCTCTCTTTCTCTCTACTTCATTCTCTCTCTGTCTCTCTGTCTCTCTTTCTATCTCCTTTTCTCTCTCTGTCTCTGTCTTTCTGTTTCTCTCTGTCTCTCTCTATCTCCTTCTCTCTGTGTCTCTGTCTCTCTGTTTCTCTCTGTCCATCTCTATCTCCTTCTCTCTCTGTCTCTGCCTCTGTCTCCATGTCTCTGTCTCTTCCTTTCTCTCTCTCTGTCTCTCTCTTTCTCTCTACTTCCTTCTCTCTCTGTCTCTCTGTTTCTGTCTCTCTACTCCTTCTCTCTCTGTCTCTGCCTCTGTCTCTCTGTCTCTGTCTCTCCCTTTCTTTCTATCTCTCTTTCTCTATATATCTCCTCTCTGTCTCTCTGTTTCTCTCTGTCTCTCTCTATCTCCTTCTCTCTGTGTCTCTGTCTCTCCGTTTCTCTCTGTCCATCTCTATCTCCTTCTCTCTCTGTCTCTGCCTTTGTTTCCGTGTCTCTGTCTCTCCCTTTCTTTCTCTGTCTCTCTTTCTCTCTACTTCCTTCTCTCTCTGTCTCTCTGTTTCTGTCTCTCTACTCCTTCTCTCTGTCTCTGCCTCTGTCTCTCCCTTTCTCTCTCTCTCTCTTTCTCTATATATTTCCTTCCTCTCTCTGTCTCTCTGTTTCTCTCTGTCTCTCTCTATCTCCCTCTCTCTCTGTCTTTCTTTCTGTTTTTGTCTCTCTAGCTCCTTTTCTCTCTTTCTCTGCCTCTGTCTCTCTGTCTCTCCCTTTCTCTCTCTATCTCTCTTTCTCTCTATATTCTCCTTCCTCTCTCTGTCTCTCTGTTTCTGTCTGTCTCTCTCTATCTCCTTCTCTCTCTGTCTCTCTTTCTCTGTTTTTGTCTCTCTAGCTCCTTTTCTCTCTTTCTCTCTGTCTCTCTCTATCTCCTTCTCTCTCTGTCTCTGCCTCTGTCTCCATGTCTCTGTCTCTCCCTTTCTCTCTCTGTCTCTCTTTGTCTCTCTATATCTCCTTCTCTCTCTCTGCCTCCCTCTCTCTGTCTCTGTCTCTCCCTTCTCTGTCTCTCTTTGTCTCTATCTCCTTCTCTCTTTGTCTCTGTCTCTCTATTTCTATCTCTGTCTCTCCCTTTCTCTCTTTCTCTCTTTATCTCTCTTTCTCTGTCTCTCTCTGTTTCTGTCTCTCTCCTTCTCTCTCTGTCTCTGTCTCTACCTCTCTCTGTCTCTCCCTTTCTGTCTCTGCTCTCTCTCCCCCCCAATTTCCCTCTTCTACCAGGCCTGACAACTCCAGGGAGAAACAACCGACCTGCACGTCACAGACAAACCTTCTCCCTCCCCGGTGGCCCGAGGCTAGCCCGGGTCCCAGCGTCACGTCCCCCTTTGTGGCAGACGACAGTGAAGCTGGCGCTTCTCTGCACAAGGACACCTGCCAGCCCCCCGCCCCCCAGAAGGGAATCGGAGATTCCTTGTTTCTCTTCCTTTCCCTCCCTCCCATCCTTCTCCTTTTCCTCACACGTCTGTTCTTCTTCCTTTCCTTCTGGTTCCTTCTCATCTTTCTCCCTCTTCCTTCTCCTTCTCCTCCTTGCCTTCCTTCTCCCTCCGTTATTTTTATTATTAAAAGAAAGAAAAGAAAAGAAAAGAAAAGAAAAGAAAAGAAAAGAAAAGAAAGGAAAAAAAAGAAAGAAAAAAAGGGGGAATAAAAGATAAAATAATTGTCGCTGTTGTGATTATTGGGCTGGAGCGATAGCCCAGCAGGGAGGGCGTTTGCCTTGCACACGGCCGACCTGGGTTCGATTCCTCCGTCCTTCTCTTGGAGAGCCCGGCAAGCTCCCGAGAGTCTCCCGCCCGCACGGCAGAGCCTGGCAAGCTCCCCGTGGCGTCTTCGAGATGCCAAACACAGTCACGACAAGCCTCACCGTGGAGACGTGACTGGCGCCCGCTTGAGCCCATCGATGAGCAACGGGACGACAGTGTGAGATTTGGAGGGAGGGTTTGGGGGGATTCCCACTTCTTTCTCTTCTTCAGGGACCCCGTGTGAAAGGATGAAGCACCAACAATGCGTGTGAAATAATGAAGCACCCACAGGGCCGGAAAAAGCCCTTCCTTGGCGAGCAGAAAGGAGGAATGGGTGTGTTTCCATCCTCCCATCACCATATGCGACCCTCCGGTCTCCATCCTCTTCTTCTTTGATCCTTCCCAATGTCCTTTCCTCAGCACATTTTTGCGACGATGTCCGACACATTTGCAAACGATTACGTCGTCGACTGGTGTGTGGGGGGGGGGAGAATAAAAGTGACATCAGTTCAAAAGATCCAAAACTTCTTCATCTGCGTGCTTGGGCTCAGACCGGAATTTGGATGCTCTAGAAATTCCCGGGGCTGTTTCATCCCACTAAACCCAAAAGGGGGACAGGGGAGTAGCCTTTTTTTTTTCAAAAAGGAAATGTAAAAATTTTTTTTACATTTGCAATCTTATTTTATTTTATTTTATTATTATTTTTTTAAAATTTATTCTTTTATTCCATCACCATGTGGAAAGTTACAAAGCTTTCAGGTTTAAGTCTCAGTTATACAATGCTGCAACACCCATCCCTTCACCAGTGCCCATATTCCACCACCAAGGATCACAGTATACCTCCCCCCATCCACCCCACCTCCCCAGCCCCACACCCCGCCTGTGTAGCTGATAAATTTCACTTTACTTTCACTTTACTTTGATTTCACTCAATATTTAAGCAATAAAAAAATTCACTATTATTATTTGCAGTTTCTCCCCCCACTTAAAAAGGAAACTTTTATTTGAACTATTCTTCTGGAAGCCAGAGCACCAGAAAAAAAAAAAAAAGAAGAAAAAACCCCAACCCATTGAGGGTTTTTGCTATCATAAAACAATGCAAAGTATGATACATTTGGACTCAAAAATGAGTGCCAACGGTAAGTACTCATTACAGGAAGACAGACGGGGGAAAAGAAACTGAGCCACATTTTTTTCTGTGCTGATTGCCAGCGGGGGGGAAAAATATATTTAAGCTTAACACAAAAAGATCAACGGCTTCTATTTACGGGATTTGGGCGGAGCCCTTGCACGCTGCCATTGAGTTTGAGCAAAGGCAAATTTGCAGAAAAATAGCTGCAGCGAGGCGGGCAGGGACAAGAGGGAAAAAAAAAAAGAGAATGAAAGGAAGACAAAGTGTTGGCGCAAGCATAATGTGATCAGAGGATTTTCGAATTGAATCGAGCAGATGGCAGAGACTCAATTAAGTTAAGTTCCCGGGCGTCCGGGAAGAAGCATGCGGAAGGGAGCCCCGTCTGCGAGCGGAGAAAATTCAGCCTTCTCTGGGAGGGCGTCTCAGAGCTTGCCCGGCCCTTCCCATCCTCCTGTAAAAATTTTGCCTTGGTCTTCCTTCGCCTTCCCGGCCATCTGGGGTTTTGCGGCTGCGAGCTGTTAGCGTATAATTTGTTTAGGAGGTTCCATATGGTGCCTGGCACTGGAGTCAAGGAATCCGTCTAGAAAAAGGCAACTCGCTTTCGTGGAAGGGTCCCGTCTCCGTACGCCACTTGGGAAGGGGTTTCAGACTCTGCTTTTTTTTTTTTTTAACCCTGGCTCACGGTTTGTTCTGGGTTAAATTAAGGGGTTAAGGGAGCCAGTGTGCTCGTATGAGGGACATCCCCTAGGACGTTCCAGGCTTGCTGTAATATCGGACATGTGTGTCAGGGTGTCTCCGGAGCAAAGGCTTCGTGGATGGACCATCTGGGGACAGTGTGAAGATGAAATCAGCGCTTTCTAATTTTTTCTGCAGCTATGTATTTTCTTTTTTCTTTTTTTGGGCCACGCCTGGCAATGCACAGGGGTTCCTCCTGGCTCTGCACTCAGGAATGATTCCTGGCGGTGCTCAGGGGACCCTGTGGGATGCTGGGAATTGAACCCAGGTCGACCGCGTGCAAGGCAAACGCCCTCCCCGCTGTGCTATTAGTCCCAATCCACCCACCCTTCTATCTCTCCCTGTCACCCATCTGCCTATACATGTATCTTTATAATCCAAGTATCTACTTATGCATCTGTTTCCATAGCTCCAGCCCCGAGTGTTTTTATTTTTTAATTTTATTTTAATGAATGATCGTGAGATACAGTTACAGACTTAAAACTTTCGCGATTACGTTCCAGTCATACAATGATGGAACACGCATCCCTGCACCTGTGCACATTCCCCACCACCCGTGTCCCCAGTGTCCCCCCATCCCGCCCTCCCCCTGCCTCCATGGCAGACAATCTCCCCCACACTCTCTCTCTGCTTTGGGGCATCCTGGTTTGCAATACAGACACCGAGAGGCTGTCACGGTGCGTCCTTTGTCGACTCTCAGCACACGTCTCCCCTCCCGAGCATCCCTCCAACCATCCCTGACTCAGTGACCCCTTCTCCCTCCCAGCCACCTTCTCCCCCCGCTCATGAGACAGGCTTCCAAGACATATTGACACCAGGGAATATTATGCAGTTGTTAGAAAAGATGGAAATCATAAAATTTGCGCTTTCTAATCTTAGAGTGGACGGTGAGACGCATCATGGTTTGCAAACAGAGAGAGAGACCCGCACTGACGGCAGCTGAGAAGTCCCCGTGGCATGTGACTTTCCAGGCTCTACAACAGCCTCTGTGACATCATGCGTTGGGCTCTTGGGACGTGCTTGAGTCATTCTGATTTTCTCAGCGGGGTGACTGTTGGCGGTCCCAATCCAAGTGTCCCCCCCACCCCTTAGCCCACGTGCAAAGACTCAGAGATCCTTGTGGGGACCAGAGGTGACATGTTTCTCTCGTTCCCCCAAATGAGAACAGGCAAAGGTACATGCAATCACTTTGTTTTCTTTTGGGGACACACCAGTTTCGTGTTCAGGGCTGACTCCTGGCTGGGTGCTCAGAGATAACATCAGGTGGTGCTCAGGGGACCCCATAGGATGCCAGAGATGGAACCTGGGTTGCCCCGTGTGCAGGGTAGATGCCCTCCCCGCTGGGCTATTGCTGTAGCCTCAGTTGCAAGCGTGCTTTCCCCCCACCCCTAGGATGGGTACCACCTTCTCCAGCTTCTGCAAGCTCCGGCCCAAGTTCCCAGACTGGGATCTGGGTTTCCCAGCCGTCTGCTGCTTTCATGACCAAGGCTACACTATCTTGGACCCGATTGCTCACTGGATCTCCCCGAACTTGGCTACCGGGAACTTTCAGGTGGCTGAGGGTGGAGTTACTGGGTGCACAAAAGGAGGTTGACACGGCTGTAACCATGTTAACGTAATAACAGCTCGATATAAGCTGTATGTGTCATGCTCCAAAAAAGGCTTACGCTATAATTTTTTTTCCCCTTTTCTCCCAACAATCGCAGATGAAATCTGTTGCTGTTCATCTCCCTGGCAACCCTGTTCCCTCAGGATCTGGTGTTTTCCCCAAAACAGCTCACCCACACGACAAGACGCAGCTTGATGGCTTCTCAATCCTGGAGGGCTTCCCAAGGCGGAGGGGATCTCTGAGCCAGGAAGAGCGGGTTGGAGTGCCTCAGGGAGACCCGTCACCCTCGTCCAAGCCCCAAGCACACGTGTGACGGTCACTCTGGGTCTCAGGCAGAGGGTCAGCTCATCAGAGAGGGACTCTAAGAGAGGCCCAGGTGCTGATGGCCACTCAACGCTTGCACGGCAGACCTCAACACCCCAAAGGACAGAGAGAGTAAAAAGGAATTTGCTTGTCACAGAGGCGGAGGGCGGGGAGGGCATTTGCCCTGCACGCGGGCAGACCCGGGTTCGATTCCCGGCATCCCATAGGGTCCCCTGAGCACCGCTAGGAGTGATTCCTGAGTGCAGAGCCAGGAGGGACCCTGAGCATTGCCAGGTATGACCTAAAAAGCAAAGAGAGAGAGAGAGAGAGAGAGAGAGAGAGAGAGAGAGGGACATCCCTGTGCTTTGTCGTTCTTTCAAGACCCTTCTGCACACAAAGGTTCCTTGCAAGCCGTGTGGCCCAAAGTGGGTCCTGAGAACTTAGCTTTCGAACCTCGATCGGTCCAGATCTTTCTCAGGACAGAGCCCCCAGAGAGGTGGAAGATTTTCCCACAAACCCAAGGGACGGGAACATGAAACTAGGCCCAGAGAAAGGGCACCTGCTTTTTTAATTTATAGCTTTGCCACTCAGCTGCAAAGCAAATACAAGACATTTCCCCCAAAACCGATGCTCTGGAACTCAATCCTTCCCTGCTGCCGCCTCACCCCCAGCCCCTCCCGGGTTTCAGGGTCACTGGGAAAACATGAAGAAACACACTTACACAGATTCTCTTTCTGAGACATTTCTCCAGAGAGAGAGACTTGGGCAGCTGCTAGGATGTACCGGTGGTAACTTGGTCGGGTTAAGGACACCCTGGTGGGATGTGGCAGGGTTGTGCTAATAGGTCTCTCTACAAGATGTAGAGGACCCAAGGCACAAGAAAGTTTCTTAAAAAAAGAATCTTTTCTGCTCTAAGCGATTCTGATTTCAGTGGAATTATGATTCTTTTCTTGTGTTTTTCCCGCCTAGATGGTGGTTAAGCAGAAAAGGGTATAATCAATCTGTTTCCTTATCCATCAACTGTCTCATCTATTCATCTGATCATTCAGCCAGTCTGTCTTTGCTTCCATCCATCATCCATCCATCCATCCATCCATCCATCCATCCATCCATCCATCCACCAACCCATCCATCCATCCATCCACCAACCCATCCATCCACCCATCCACCCATCCATCCATTCATCCATCCATCCATCAATCCACCAACCCATCCATCCACCCACCTACCCACCCATCTATCCACCCATCCACCCACCCATCCATCCATCCATCCATCCATCCATCCATCCATCCATCCATCTATCCATCCACCCACCCACCCATCCATCCATCCGTCCGTCCGTCTGTCCATCCATCCATCCATCTGTCCGTCTGTCCATCCATCCATCCATCTGTCCGTTTGTCCATTCATTCATCTATCTGTCTATCTATCTATCTATCTATCTATCTATCTATCTTATCATCTATCTATCTATCTATTATATATCTATCCTATCTATTTATCCTATCATTTATCTATCATATATTCTATCTATCTATCTATCTATCTATCTATCTATCTACCTATCTATCTATCTATCTGTCTATCTCTCTGTCTTTATTTTTTGCTTTTTTGGATCACACTTGGTGATGCATATGGTCACCCCTGGCTTTGGACTCAGGAATCCCTCCCGGTGGTTCTCGGGGGACCCTATGGGATGCTGGGAATCGAACCCAGGTTGATCGGAGTGCAAGGCTAACGCCCGGCCCACTGTACTGTCGCTCCAATCCCTCTGTCTGTCTTTCTATCTACGTGCAATTAGGGCTTCCATCCACATCTGGCTCTTTCAGACAAAGTACAGATTCTACTAGCCTCTCTACCATAACTCCAGTTACCATTGAGCTTACTCCTGTCTTAAAAAAATTATCTCACAAATTCATGCTTGGGTTTCAGTCCTACGATGTTCCAACACCCGTCTCCTCCACCAGTGTCCCCAGGTTCCCTCCCATCACGTCTGAGTAATTAAAGACGGGTGTGCAGAAGGAGGCAGGGGGAGAAGGAGGAGAAGCAAGAGGAGAGAGAGAGAGAGCGAGACAGGCAACACCAACACAAATCAGCAACAATTGCAGATCTTCGGGATGGACGATTTATTGCACGCTCTGAGCTCGATGCCAGACATGACCTCAGCAAGTGACACATCTGAGGTAGACGGTTTGCCGGGAGGTGCCTGGTTGGACATTTCCGCCGCGTGCCCTCGAGATGCGACAGCCAGCGTGGGTGAGGTCAGCCTGCCGGCTGGGCAGGGCTCTGGCCGGCTCTGCGCTCCGATGCCCGTTTGATGATCCCCGTCCACGCTCTCTGCACTGGGGTGGCGGGGGGGGGGGGGAGCGGGGAGGGTGTGCCCCGTTGCCCGGCTTAATTTACTGTCTAGACGTGGAGATAATTTGCTGATTAGACCAGAGCGTGCGCCCTTTGTAGGAAGGCCAGCAGCTCCCAAGTAAGGTCCAGCTGTCATTCATGCTTTCCACACCCGCGGGTGACACAATCAGACAGAGGGACTTGAGACACCAGGCAGGCTGCTTTTGCAAAGGCATTTGGATTCCGCCTTCTGGGCTGCTTGGATGATTCGATGAGCTTGGTACAACTCGCCTGCCCCGTCTTTTTTTTTTTTGAGTCTAATAAGACTTTATTCTCTAGTGCAAGCTTTCTTCTCCTTGGGCGGGGGGAGGAGGTGGATGCAAACAGAGATGCAGCTGGAGGTGCATTGATTGGTTCTTGGTGGTGACGGCCCATACCTTGCAGTGCTCAGGGCTGGCTCATCCCTGGATCTGCCCTCAGGAATGACTCCTGGTGGAGATCGGGGAACCCTAGGGGGCGCCGGGCATTGAACCTGGGCTGGCCGTGTGCAAGGCCAGCTCAGTACTCTCTGAGCTCCATTCTATCTATCTATCTATCTATCTATCTATCTATCTATCTATCTATCTATCTATCTATCTATCAATCATCTATCTATTCTATCTATCTATCTATTCTATCATCTATCTATTCTATCTATCATCTATCTATTCTATATATCTATTTTATCTATCTATCTATCTATCTATCTATCTATCTATCTATCTATCTACCTGTCTGTCTGTCTGTCCCATCCATCCACCCACACATCCATCCATCCATCCATCCATCCATCCACCCACACATCCATCCATCCATCCAACCATCCACCCACACATCCATCCATCCATTCATCCAACCATCCACCCATCCACCCACACATCCATCCATCCATCCATCCATCCATCCAACCATCCACCCATCCACCCACACATCCATCCATTCATCCATCCATCCATCCATCCATCCATCCATCCATCCATCCATCCATCCAACCATCCACCCGTCCATCCACCCACACATCCATCCATCCATCCATCCATCCATCCATCCATCCATCCATCCATCCATTTACCTACACAACTGTTCTATTTACCATCTGTCTGATGGTAATTGTTCCGATTACCACTGAAGACCACCGGAACCTAGCCACAGCCATGCTCAAGGCCCCTCTCCACACGTTCAGACAGGCCTCAAGCATGAAGGTACCGGCAGGGGAACCCAGGTGTGTGTAATCCCATCAATGGCCAACATCCAGAGACTTAAAAGCAAGCTCCCAGAAGCAATATTTCGTAGCCTACTTCTCCCTCTGGGAGAACCTGGCAAGCTTCTGAGAGTTTCCTGCCCACATGGGACAGCCTTGCAAGCTTCCCGTGGTGTATTCATATGCCAAAGCCAGTAACAAGCTGGGTCCCATTCCCCTGACCCTGAAAGAGCCTCCAGTGGGACATCGTTGGGAGGGCCGAGTCGAGAGAGACTTCTAAGATCTCAGGGAAAGGACGAATGGAGACGTTACTGAGCCCGCTCGAGAAATCGGTGATTAACGAGATTTCGTTTCGTGATCGTGACCACTGATTTTACTCTTAAAAAAATTTTTGTTTTTTACAAAGCTGTTCATGATTGGGTTTCCGTCACACAGTGTTCCAACACCAGGGCACATTTCCCAGGACCAGTGTCCCCAGGTTCCCTCCCATCACCCCTCACACCCCTGCCTGCCTCTATGGCAGGCACTTTCTCTCTCTCTCTCTGTCTCTGTCTCTCTCTCTCTCTCTCTCTCTCTCTCCTTTTGGGCACTGTGGTTTGCAATATTGATACTGAAAGGTTATCCAGAATATCCCTTTAACCCTCAGCTCATGTCCAGCGTGATCCTTCCCAGCTATTCTTGTCACCCTGGTCCCTTCTCTGTCTGACCTACCCTCCGCCCCACACACACTTGTGGTTGGTTCCAGCCACTGGCCAGTCCTCCTAATCCCTGTTTTCCCTGGCCATGGGTATTAGTCTTCTACTATATCTATATCTATATCTATACCTATATCTATCTATACCTATATCTAAATCTATATGTACATCTACATCTACATCTATATATAAATCTATATTTATATTTATATATCTATATCTACATATACATCTACATCTATATATAAATCTATATTTATATCTATATATCTATATCTACATATACATCTATATCTATATGTATATCTAAATCTATATATGTATCTATACCTATATCTATATCTATATCTAAATCTATATCTGTATCTATATCTATATCTACATCTATATGTATATCTATATCTACATCTATATCTGTATCTATACCTATATCTATATCTAAATCTATATGTATATCTATATCTACATCTACATCTATATCTATATGTATATCTAAATCTATATCTATATCTATATCTGTATCTATACCTATATCTATATCTACATCTACATCTATATCTATATCTGTATCTGTATCTATATCTGTATCTGTACCTATATCTATACCTATACCTATATCTGTATCTATACCTTTACCTATATCTATCTATACCTATATCTATATCTACATCTACATCTATATCTAAATCTATATATATCTGTATCTATACCTATATCTATATCTAAATCTATATGTATATCTATATCTATATCTACATCTATATCTGTATCTATACCTATATCTATATATATCTATATCTACATCTACATCTATATGTATATGTATATGTATACCTATATCTATATCTGTATCTATACCTATATCTATATCTATATGTACATCTACATCTATACCTATATATATATCTGTATCTGTATCTATATGTACATCTACATCTATATCATATCTATATCTATATCTGTATCTATATCTGTATCTGTATCTATATCTGTATCTGTACCTATATCTATACCTATACCTATATCTGTATCTATACCTATACCTATATCTGTATCTATATCTATACCTATATCTATATCTGTATCTATACCTATATCTATATCTGTATCTATACCTATATTTATATCCGTATGTATACCTATACCTATATCTATATCTACATCTACATCTATATCTATATCTATATCTGTATCTGTATCTATATGTACATCTACATCTATATCATATCTATATCTATATCTGTATCTATATCTGTATCTGTATCTATATCTATACCTATACCTATATCTGTATCTATACCTATATCTATATCTGTATCTATACCTATACCTATATCTGTATCTATACCTATATCTGTATCTATACCTATATCTATATCTGTATCTATACCTATACCTATATCTGTATCTATACCTATATCTGTATCTATACCTATATCTGTATCTGTGTGTATACCTATATCTATATCTATCATATACCACAAATGGATGCAGTCATTGTATATCTGTCCCCGTCCTTCTGACTCATTTCTTTCAGTATGATACTCCCGGGGCTGGAGCGATACCACAGCAGGGAGGGCGTTTGCCTTGCGCGTGGCCGACCCGGGTTCGATACCTCCGTCCCTCTCGGAGAGCCCGGCAAGCTCCCGAGAGTCTCCCACCCACACGGGCAGAGCCTGGCAAGCTCCCCGTGGCGTCTTCAAGATGCCAAAGACAGTCACAACAAGTCTCACCATGGAGACACCCCCCTGCTCTATTTTCCATCTCTTTGCCAGGATGAATCTGTGTCCTTTAAATATTTTTTTTCTTCTTCTTTTTTTTGGGGGGGGGTCACACCTGGCGATGCACAGGGGTCACTCCTGGCTCTGCACTCAGGAATGACTCCTGGCAGTGCTCAGGGGACCCTATGGGATGGTGGGAATCGAACCCGGGTTGGCCGCGTGCAAGGCAGACGCCCTCCCCGCTGTGCTATTGCTCCAGCCCGATTTAGTCACTGCGCTTTGCAATATTGATACCGGCAGGGATTTATGCGTAAAACAATTCCAGAACCTTCCAGCAGAGAGTCAGTCTCCTTCTCCCATGTGCTGCCAGCATCACCCCCCTCACCTATGCCCCCATACACACACACACACACACACACACACACACACACAAAATCTTCTCCCTCCTCTACTCTACGGAGATGTGCTTCCTGCTAGAAACCATTCTCTGTTTCTGTCACCGCGGGGCATTAGCCCATCTTGCCGTTTCCTTGTATGTCAGAGAGACGGTACGGGGGGGGGGGGGTCAGGACCGTTGCCCCGGATGGGGTCTTGCCCTGAATGCACACCCTCCTCCCGCCACCCAAGTGCTGAGCTAGGCAGTCTAAGCCCAAAGCAAGCCAAAGGGCGAAACAACAGAAAGCCACGGGGTGGTGTCCGAAGAAAACGGGAAACGGGATGGGGGAAAGACTTCCAGGAATTCCTGGAGGAAGCCACGAGGAAAGGCGTTTTCAGGGAGCCCAGAATGAATGAATGGGGGTGTGGGCGGAGGTTGGCTTGGGGGGGGGGAGAGAGGAGAGACAAGGCTGCTCAGACAGCCGGATGCTCACACACGCGTCTGAGAAATGAGGCGAGGTCCGCAAACAGTAGAATGAAGCGAAAGGAAATAAACATTCGTGGTATATTGTGATTCTTGGTGGTGGAATATGAGCACTGGTGAAGGGATGGGAGTTTGAGCATTGTATGACTGAGACTTAAACCTGAAAGCTTTGTAACTTTCCACATGGTGACTCAATAAAAGAATTTAAAAAAAAATAAAACAAAATAAAATAAAAATTCGTGGAGGTGGGACTGTGACAGGGAACTCAGAGGCATCCATAGCCTGTGGCTCCCTCAGCTGAAGACGGGGGCGGTTTTTACCAACCCCCCCCCCCATCGTGGAGGGATGCATTTTGTCCACCTTCTCTCCCCGGCATGCAGCAAGACGGCGTGTGGTCCCGCCATCTGGACAAGAAGCGGTTCCTCCTCGCGCCGTTGAAACAACGGAAGTAACATTTACAGAGCCTGGCCGCCAAGCAGGGGAGATTCACGGACTAGCCTGTTGGGGAAACAGAGATAATGGGGGCTGGAGCCATAGCACAACCGGTAGGAGGTTTGCCTTGCACGCGCCTGGCCTGGGTTCAACTCCCAGCATCCCATAGGGTCCCCTGAGCACCGCCAGGAGTGATTCCTGAGTGCAGAGCCAGGAGGGACCCCTGTGCATCGCCGGGTGGGACCCAAAAAGCAAAATAATAATAATAACAACAATAACAATAACAATAATAAGAATAAAACAGAAATATCTTCGGTGTGGTGGACCAGAGACCCAGGGACATATTTTCCAGGCCCTTTGGGTGCGGAGCCAAACCTGGAAACAGAAGTTGCTTTGCCTGTGAGTCCTTCACATTCCAGGATTTCAAAAAAAAAATAACTTAGGGACGGGGAGATAAGAGATCAGGGCGGGCTTCCGTCGGCGGCAGAGAAGCAGCTGTTGAGGTCTGGTGAGCGGGAGGTCTGTGGACGAGACGGAGCTGTGACAGAAAGCAGATTCTTCTCTTTTTAAAAAAAATTTAAAATTTTATTGACTCACCGTGAGGTAGTTAACAAGCTTTCATGTTTGGGTTACAATCTCACAATGATGGAACACGCATCCCTCCACCTGTGCCCATCCCCCACCACCATGTCCCCAGTGTCCCCCCATCCCGCCCTCCCCCTGCCTCCATGGCAGACAATCTCCCCCACACTCTCTCTCTCTGCTTTGGGGCATCCTGGTTTGCAATACAGACACCGAGAGGCCGTCACGGTGCGTCCTTTGTCGACTCTCAGCACACGTCTCCCATCCCGAGCATCCCTCCAACCCTCCCCGACACAGTGACCCCTTCTCCATCCCAGCTGCCAAAAAAACACAATTAGTTGTTTTTTTTTTTTAAATGCGTCTTTCAGCTGATTGAACCGTGTCATTCCGTAAGTACGTTGAACTCCCTGGCAGGGCCCGAGAGAGCACGTCACAGACTGCAAATAGGAACACCGGGCTAGGGTAATGGGTTAAAGACGACTGTTTGCTTCATGAACTCCTGCTGGAACCCCTTTTTTCTGGCTTCTACAAGAATGCTTGGTTTGCTGCGCTGGTGTGAACCTACCGGGTACCAGGATGTGGATCTGGTGGGCAAAAAAAAAAAAAAAAAAACGCTTTTCAGGTAGGGCCGGAGCGATCATGTGGCAGGGAGGGCATTTACCTTGCACACGGCTGACCCGGGTTCGATTCCAGCATCCCATATGGTCCCCAGAGCACTGCCAGGAGTCATTCTTGCATGCAGAGCCAGGAGTAACCCCTGAGCATCACCAGGTGTGACCCACAAAGCAAAACAAACAAATAAACCAGATTTTGCAGGTGCTTACAAAAGTGCTCGTGGCACCAGGATGCGATTTTCCGGAGTCAAAGGCCAAAGCTTCTGTGCTTGCCTAGCAGGACGGCTGGCGCCAATAGGGACTCCTCAAAATTCTATTTGTTTTTGCTTTTTGGGTCCCACCCGGCGATGCTCAGGGCTGACTCCTGGCTCTGCACTCAGGGATGACTCCTGGCGGTGCTCGGGGGACCCTATGGGATGCTGGGAATTGAACCCGGGTTGGCTGCATGCAAGGCAAACGCCCTCCCCGCTGTGCTATCGCTCCAGACCCTTGTGTGTGTCTGTGTGTGTGTGTCTGTGTGTTTAATTTTGCAAGTCAAATGCCCTGCCCGCTGTGCTATCACTCCAGCCCCTTGTGTGTGTCTGTGTGTCTGTGTGTGTGTCTGTGTGTTTGATTTTTTTTTTCTTTTGGGTCCCACCCGGCGATGCTCAGGGGTTCCTCCTGGCCCTGCACTCAGGAATGACTCCTGGCGGTGCTCAGGGGGCCCTATGGGATGCTGGGAATCGAACCCGGGTCGGCCGCGTGCAAGGCAAACGCCCCTCCCTGCTGTGCTATCACTATTGCTCCAGCCCTCTCTGTTTTTTTTTTTTTTTTGTCTCTGGTGGTCTTTTGATGATAACAACTCCACAACACACACTCTAGGCTGTGCTCAGGGCTCCTTCCTGGCTCAGTGCTCAGGGATAACTCCTGGCAGTGCTCAGGGGTCCCATGCAGTGCCCGGACCTGGCTGTGTGCAAGGCAAGACCCTTCACCCGGGTGCCAGCTCTCCCGCTGTGCATCCTTCCGGCTCCAGAGACCAGCAGGGCCCCAAGACCAGACTTCTTCTCCCGTTGCCTTTGCTCCTTGGACCCCGTCCCACAATTCTGGCGGCTGGAGTCCAGCCCCTCCTCCCCCCCACTGCCCCCTGCACGTGTGGACCCACAGAGACGCATCCGGAGGCCAGACCCAGCGCGTCCAGGAGACGCTTCCAGGGAGGCCTGTCTTGGACGGGAAAGTTAAACAGGAAGCTCGCTCTCTCTCTCTCTCTCTCTCTCTCTCTCTCTCTCGCTCTCTCTCTCTCTCTCTCTCGCTCTCGCTCTCTCTCTCTCTCTCTCTCTCTCTCTCGCTCTCTCTCTCCCCCAGGGCCCCTGTGAATGCTGTGTCTGCAGAGGCTGAAACGCACACAGCGCGGTCTGGGGTCTGATGAGGGAGGCACACCTCACACATGTGTCTGCAGGGGGTCTATGTGTCTCTCTCTCTGTGTCTCTCTGTGTCTCTCTCTGTGTCTCTGTGTCTCTCTATCTTTCTGTGTCTCTCTCTGTGTTTCTCTGTCTCTCTCTATGTCTCTCTGTGTCTCTGTCTCTCTCTGTGTCTTCTCTGTCTTTCTCTGTGTCTCTCTGTGTCTCTTTCTGTCTCTCTCTGTCTTTCTCTGTGTCTCTCTTTCTGTCTCTTTTTGTGTCTCTCTCTGTATCTCTCTCTGTCTTTCTCTGTGTCTCTCTGTCTCTCTCTGTATCTGTCTTTCTCTGTGTCTCTCTCTATATATCTCTCTCTGTTTCTTTCTTTCTCTTTCTCTCTGTCTCTTTCTGTGTCTTTCTCTGTATCTCTCTTTGTGTGTTCTGTATCTCTCTGTGTGTCTCTCTCTGTCTCTCTCTGTGTCTCTCTCTGTGTCTCTGTGTCTCTGTGTCTCTCTCTGTGTCTTTTCTGTCTTTCTCTGTGTCTCTCTGTGTCTCTCTCTGTCTGTGTCTCTCTCTGTCTGTGTCTCTCTGTCTTTCTCTGTGTCTCTCTTTCTGTCTCTTTCTGTGTCTGTATCTCTGTCTTTCTCTGTGTCTCTCTGTCTCTCTCTCTGTGTCTCTGTGTCTCTCTGTCTCTCTCTCTGTGTCTCTCTGTCTCTATGTCTTTTCTGTCTTTCTCTGTGTCTTTCTGTGTCTCTCTCTGTCTGTGTCTCTCTGTCTTTCTCTGTGTCTCTCTTTCTGTCTCTTTCTGTGTCTGTATCTCTTTGTCTTTCTCTGTGTCTCTCTGTCTCTCTCTGTGTCTCTCTGTATCTCTCTGTGTCTCTCTGTATCTCTGTCTCTGTGTCTCTCTCTATATCTCTCTCTGTGTCTCTCTGTATCTCTGTCTTTCTCTGTGTCTCTATATCTTTCTCTGTTTCTTTCTGTTTCTCTCTGTCTCTTTCTCTGTCTCTCTCTGTCTCTGTCTTTCTCTGTGTCTCTCCCTGTGTCTCTCTCTGTGTCTCTCTCTGTGTCTCTCCCTGTGTCTCTCTCTCTTTCTCCGTGTTCCTCTTTCTGTCTCTTTCTGTGCCTCTCTCTGTATCACTCTGTCTCTCTCTGTGTATCTCTGTGTCTCTGTCTTTCTCTGTGTCTCTCTCTATATATCTCTCTGTGTCTCTCTCTGTGTCTCTGTGTCTCTCTATCTTTCTGTGTCTCTCTCTGTGTTTCTCTGTCTCTCTCTGTGTCTCTCTCTGTATCTCTCTGTCTTTCTCTGTGTCTCTCCCTGTATCTCTCTCTCTTTCTCCGTGTTCCTCTTTCTGTCTCTTTCTGTGTCTCTTTCTGTATCTCTCCATCTCTCTTTGTGTCTCTCTGTCTCTCTCTGTCTCTGTGTCTGTATCTTTCTCTGTGTCTCTCTCTATATCTCTCTCTGTGTCTCTCTTTCTGTCTCTCTCTATGTCTCTTTCTGTGTCTCTCTCTGTATCTCTGTCTCTCTCTCTGTGTCTCTATGTCTCTCTCTGTATCTCTCTGTCTTTCTCTGTGTCTCTCTCTGTGTCTCTCTCTGTGTCAGAGCGCTTCGCGTGGCGTTCTCTGTGTCTCTCCTGTGTCTCTCGTCTCTTTCTCGTGTTCTCTCTCTGTCTCTTCTCTGTGTCTCTCTGTCTCTGTCTTTCTCTGTGTCTCTGTTCTCTGTCTTCTCTGTGTCTCTCTTTCTCTCTCTGTCTCTCTCTGTCTCTCTGTCTCTCTGTCTGTCTCTCTGTCTCTCTCTGTCTCTGTGTCTCTCTTCTGTCTCTGTCTCTCTGTGTCTCTCTGTGTCTCTCTGTGTGTCTTTCTCTGTATCTCTCTGTGTGTCTCTGTGTACTCTTAAGTCTCTGAGTCTCTCCTCCTCCTCCTCCTCTCTCCTTCTCCTCCTCCTCTCCTCCTCTCCTCCTCCTCCTTCTCCTTCTCTCCTTCTCCTCTCCTCCTCTCCTCCTTCCTCCTCCTCCTCCTCCTCCTCCTCTCCTTCTCCTCCTCCTCCTCCTCCTCTCCTCCCTCCTCTTCTTCTCCTCTCCTCCTCCTTTCTCCTCCTCCTTCCTCTCCTCCTCTCCTCCTCTCCTCAACCTACTACTTGCCTTTCTTCCTTCCTTCTCCCCCATCTTCCCTCTCCTCCTCCTCTCTCCCTCTCCCTCTCCTCCAATCCTACTTTGCTCCCAAATGCTTTCAAGCTGATGATAAAACTCCTTTTCCTTCCAATGTATCTTTTTGAGTCCGCCAATAAATGTCAGTGGTGTTCTCAATAAATTATAATATCATAAGTCTAGCCTTGGATGGTCGACAGTTGGTGAAAAAAAAAACACCATATTTAGAGACTCCTGTTTTCCAGAAAGAAATAATCCTGCTTCCTGTACTTTGGAGTAATGCTTCTCACAGGACACTGCGCCCAAAACAAGAAAACGCAGATGATCTCCTTGGGATGATGTTGGCGCCTGTGGAACGGGCTGAAAAATCTGGAAAATGAATTTTCTGGATGCTGGGCTGATCACTGTGCACTCTCTGTTTCACACACGTTCCCTCAGAGTGCAGAAGCACCATAAATTGCTTGGACAGAATTTTAAGCGAAGGGTTTGGCACACACACACACACTTAATAGCCCAGTGAAAAGTGAATCGCGACCCCGTGGAGCTGTCCTCTGGTTAAGCCTTTACGGAAAATAGTGTGGCGATGTCTCAGGACGTGGAAAAAACAGAGGCTGTCTTTGACCCGGGCACCCGCCACCCTCTTGGCATCTGTTCAAAAGAACACACGCGTACTCAGGAGCTCTGAAAGGTAGATGCGTCATATATATATATATATATATATATATATATATGTATATATATATATCTTTATATATTTCTTTATATACAAATATTGTTTATCTTTAAAATATGAGATACGTAAATATGGGACGTTTAAATATTTAAGTACTTAAATACTTGGGGGTTCTTTTTGTTTGTTTTTTTGCTTTCGTTTTTTTTTTTTTGCTTTCGTTTTGTTTTTGCTTTTGTTTTGTTTTTTGCTTTTGTTTTGTTTTTTTGCTTTTTTTGGGGGGGTGTCACACCCAGCGATGCTCAGAGGTTACTCCTGTCTCTGCACTCAGGAATTACCCCTGGCGGTGCTCAGGGGACCCTATGGGATGCTGGGATTAGAACCCGGGTCGGCTGCGTACAAGGCAAATGCCCTACCCGCTGTGCTATCGCTCCAGCCCCTGTTTTTTGCTTTTTTGGGTCAGACCCAGTGATGCTCAGGGGTTACTCCTGGCTTTGCACTCAGGAATGACTCCTGGCAGAGCTCAGGGGTGGGGGGGGAGGCGCATTTCGGATGCTCTGGTGAAAAGTGCTGCAATGAACATAGATGTGCCAATGTCATTTCTACTGTGTGTTTTTGGCACCCCAGGACATATTCCCAGAAGTGCTACCGCAGGATCAAACGGGAGCTCAATTTCTAGTTTTTTGAGGCATGTCCATATTGTTTCCAAAAAAAAAAAAAGGCTGGACCAGCCGGCGTTTCCACCCACCGATAGTTAATTTTTTAATGAAAAAAAATCATAATCCAAAATGATTATAGGGGGGCTGGAGCGATAGCACAGCGGGGAGGGCGTTAACCTTGCACGTGGCCGACCCGGGTTCGATTCCCAGCATCCCATAGGGTCCCCTGAGCACCGCCAGGAGTCATTCCTGAGTGCAGAGCCAGGAGGAACCCCTGTGCATCGCCGGGTGGGACCTAAAAAGAAAAAAAAAGTGATGGTATGGTCTCCCCAAATCCTACCACGAGCTGAGCCCCCGAGCAGAGAGGATCCAGTGAGGGTTTTGCCAAGGAAGTTGAAGGGGTGGCCCCTAGAGGTTCTCTGCATCCCCGAGGTCTTGGGAACAGCCATCCAAACCAGCATCACAGCTCGCGCCCCCTTGGAAGAACTTCTGTATGAGAGGGGCAGAGGACAGTTGTCTAATTCCAACGGGATGGACACCTCGGACCGTTGTCCAGCAGAGAGAATGGGATAGAGACACACACCAGGCCCCAGGCCAACGCAGTCAAACTATCCAAGTTTCTGGGTTTCTCTGATCAGCCTTCTGTGGTCTCACCGGCCGGACGTTCATTCAGTGGAACAGGGACCCCCGCCATCTCCGAGGTGAGATACTGCGGTAGCGTAAGAAGGGGAGTGAGCACGGTAGCGGCCGGATTGCAGAGGCTGTGGTACTCACCGTAGCTCTCGACGGGCACCCGTACACGGAAGAGTCAATCCTGGCATTTCTCTACTCTGGCTGTGCCCGTGGGGGTCCCTAGACCCTGAGCTGCCTTAGGTGAGAGCTGGTGTACACTTGCTAAAGCGGATGTCTGTCCCCTACGCTCTGCTTCCCTGGATGCGTCATTGCAGACTCTTGGCATTCGAAGACACCTGAACCATCTTGCCTCGGGGGGCCTCTCCCATCCTGGGGGGCTTCTGTTAAAGGGGTGGATTCCCACAATAAGGTGGAGGGGAGGGAGAGGGCAGGGCTGGGCTTTCTCCAGCAGCACTCAGCACTAGTGGGCCGTTGGCTTTGAGATGCGCAGCTTCAGGAAGGCAGGATGAAGGGTGTCTTAAGCGGCTACGATGGAGTTGCCATGGGATCGAGCGGTCTCCTCTCTGGAGGGTTGTCCCTCACCTCCAGAACCATTGATCTCGGGTGAGTGCTCCTTTACTCAGTACTAGTCACACACACACAGAAGTGGAAGAGAGAGAGGAGACAGAGACAGAGATAGACAGAGACAGAGACAGACAGAGAAACAGAGACACAGACACAGAGGGATAGAGACAGAGATTGAGAGACACAGAGAGAAGAGAGAAAGAAAGAGAAAGAAAGAAAGAAAGAAAGAAAGAAAGAAAGAAAGAAAGAAAGAAAGAAAGAAAGAAAGAAAGAAAGAAAGAAAGAAAGAAAGAAAGAAAGAAAGAGAAAGAGAGAAAGAAAGAAAGAAAGAGAGAAACAAAGAAAGAAAGAAAGAAAGAAAGAGAGAGAGAGAAAGAGAGAAAAAAGAAAGAGAGAGAGGGAAAGAAAGAAAGAGAAAGAGAGAAAGGGAAAGAAAGAAAGAGAGAGAGAAAGAAAGTGGAAGAAAGAGACAAAGAAAAGAAAGAAAGAAGGGAAGGAAGAAAAGAAAGAAAGGAAGGGAGGAAAGAAAGAAGGGAAGGAGAAAGAAAGAGAGAGAGAAAGAGAAAAAGAAAGAAAGAAAGAAATAGAGAGAGAAAGAAAGAAAGAAAAAGAAAGAAAGAAAGAAAGAAAGAAAGAATGAATGAATGAAAGAAAGAAAGAGAAAGAGAAAAAGAAAGAAAGAAATAGAGAGAAAGAAAGAAAGAAAGGAAGAAAGAGAGAGAGAAAGAGAAAGAGAGAAAGAAAGAAAGAGAGGGAAAGAAAGAGAAAGAGAGAAAAGGAAAGAAAGAAAGAAAGAAATAGAGAGAGAAAAAGAAAGAAAGAGAGAGAAAGAGAGAAACAAAGAGAGAGAGGGAAAGAAAGAAAGAGAAAGAGAGAAACGGAAAGAAAGAAAGAAATAGAGAGAGAGAAAGAAAGAGGAAGAAAGAGAAAGAAAGAAAGAAAGAAAGAAAGAAAGAAAGAAAGAAAGAAAGAAAGAAAGAAAGAGAGAGAGAGAAAGAAAGAAAGAAAGAAAGAAAGAAAGAAAGAAAGAAAGAAAGAAAGAAAGAAAGAAAGAAGAAAGAAAGAAAGAAAGAAAGAAAGAGGAAGGAAGAAAG
>NW_026570968.1:83662-100947 GCF_027595985.1 Sorex araneus
CCTTCCTTCCTTCCTTCTTCCTTCCTTCCTTCCTTTCTTTCTTTCTTTCTTTCTTTCTTTCTTTCTTTCTTTCTTTCTTTCTTTCTTTCTTTCTTTCTTTCTTTCTTTCTTTCTTTCTCTCGTGCAGGAGACGTGAAGGAGAAGAAACTGGTTAAGTCATTTCACATGTGTCTTTATTTTGGGACAACTTTAGAAAAAACAGGTCAGGACCAACCCAAGGTCAGGGGGGGCAGGGGGTAATGGTGGGCACGCTAGAAATCTAACCTTTGGATCACCTCTCCTCTCCGAGAACACAAACTGTGTCTTGACGCGTGGGATCCTTGGAGAACACATTTCTCGCTCGGGCTGTTTGCAATTTTGGAGAAGGATGGAAAAAGCAGGGGTGTGGGAAGGCACGATGTGCTTGAACCCTTTGCCCTCTGCCAGCGGCTGTGGTGTGGTGGTCCCTGGGGGGTGGAGGGGTCATGCCAACGTGGGTAGCTAGCTCTGCGTGCAACATCACCCAACACCAACGCACTCTGACAAGACCTGAGCACGTCCAGGGGCATTGGGAAAGGCAGTGCTGGGGGGCTTCGGAAATTCCAAGGGCAGCTCCGGGCACTTCCCTGCCCTCGATGACGTCCTCCACCCACCCCCGGACAAAGGCAAGGCGAGGGACCGTCCAAGCAGGAGGCAGCATTTTGCCTCAGTGGGAGAATATCCCACGATAGCTCCATCCTCTAAATAACCGAGAAATGGACCCGCCTGTTGAGGTCAGCAAAGGCTGAGATGGTTTTGTTTTGTTTGGGGGGGTATCACACCTAGCGATGCTCAGGGGTTCCTCCTGGCTCATAAACTCAGCAGTTACTCCTGGCGGTGCTCAGGGGACCATAGAGGATGCTGGGAATCGAACCCGGGTCGGCTGGTGTGCTAGGCAAATGCCCTCCCCTGCTGTGCTATCGCTCCAGCTCTGTCGTTCTTTCTCCATGGGGCTCAGCCCAGGAGTCCTCCTGCTGGGCTCAGGGGACCATATGGGATGCGGGGGACTGAGCCTGGGTCAGCCGCAAGGGAGACCAATGCAGTATCCACTGGACTCTTGCGCTGGCCCCTACGACTTTTTTTTTCCTCCCACTTTATTAATTTTAACTTTTTAAAATTTAGTCACCGTGCAATTGAAAGTGATTCACGATCGGGTTTCAGGCATGCAATGTCCCAACACCCGTCCCTTCACCAGTGTCCCCTGCCCTCCATCCGTGTATCCCTGTCATCCCAGGCAAACGGCATCGCTGTGCCGTGAATTGAAGGCGTTTCCCATCCTGGCTGCAGCTGGACACCTGCAGATAAGGCACGTCTGTGCGCTGTGACGTCATGCACGTTAGGATAACACAGCTCTGCCTCCGCTACTGCGAAAGATGTCGTTTTCCTGTATGACATCACACCATTCCTGTGTATCTACGATGTCGTGGCCCTTTATGACATCACAGTGCTGTCCCCGTGCCTGCGTAACTATGATGTCACAACCTTTTACATCACACGTCGTCATTAATAGCTAGCTGCCCTCGATCTGTCTTGAGGTCTCCTTGAGGTTCAGGGACAGCTGCTGGGAGCGGGTAAATTACAGACCTGTGTGGGTGGGGGTTTCGTGGCCACAGTACTCACTTTCTCGCACTTTCCAGAACGTACCTGCTCTTTCCAGAACTTTCCAGAACGTTCCTGCTCTTTCCAGAACTTTCCAGAACGTCCCTGCTCTTTCCAGAACTTTCCAGAACGTTCCTGCTCTTTCCAGAACTTGCCAGAACGTTCCTGCTCTTTCCAGAACCTTCCTGCTCTTTCCAGAACTTTCCAGAACGTTCCTGCTCTTTCCAGAACTTTCCAGAACGTTCCTGCTCTTTCCAGAACTTTCCAGAACGTTCCTGCTCTTTCCAGAACTTTCCAGAACGTTCCTGCTCTTTCCAGAACTTTCCAGAACTTTCCAGCACTGCTCTTTCTGCCTCAGGAGGGTACTGACCCGCTCAGGGAGCAAACGGCTTCCTGGATTTATAACCCCCCTTCCCAGCACCTTCAGCCTTCTCTGCTAGCTGGATGCCCGTCTCATTCCAAGCAAGCAGCAGAGTTCTGGTGAATTTAAGGTGTTTTAAGGTGTGTCCTTTCCAGGACCACCGCCTGTGTGGTGTGACGTCATGCACTTTTACACTAGATAGCCCTGGGCAGATAGGTACGCATGCAACAGAAATTTAGCGCCCGACAGAAAATCCTTCTGCCATAGCTTTCTGGCACTTTCCAGAACGTTCCTGCTCTTTCCAGAAAATCCTTCTGCCAGCCCCCTTCCCCAATCAGGCACTATTTTTTTTTCTTTTTGGGTCCCACCCAGCGATGCTCAGGGGTTACTCCTGGCTCATGCACTCAGGAATGACTCCTGGCGGTGCTCAGGGGACCCTATGGGATGCTGGGAATCGAACCTGGGTTGCCCGTGTGCAAGGCAAACGCCCTCCCCGCTGTGCTATGGCTCCAGCCCCCAATCAGGCACTATTGAGTGTAAGAATGTCTCCGTCGGAAGAAGAAAAGTGTCTGCTCTAGAGGCAGGTGTATGGGGGGACGGAAACTAGGGACGCTGGTGGTGGGGAAATGGACTCTGGTGGGGGGATGGGTGTTGGAACCCTGTAGGACTGAAACCCAATCAGGGACAGCTTTGTAACTTTATCTCACCGTGTCTCTTACCGTGATTTGTCTGTCTGTCTGTCATCCCATTGCTCATCGATTTGCTCGAGCGGGCACCAGTAACGTCTCTCATTGTGAGACTTACTGTTACTGGTTTTTGGCATACCCAATACAGCACGGGGAGCTTGCCAGGCTCTGCCATGTGGGCGCGATACTCTCGGCAGCTTGCCGGGCTCTCCGAGAGGGGCGGAGGAATCAAACATGGGACGGCCGCGTGAAAGGCGAACGCCCAACCCTCAGTGATGCAGTGATATAAAAATGATATCACTGTGTCACTTTTTTGTACAGTGATACAGTGATATAAAATATATATCTAGTAGAAGAAGAATATTCATGACCAGGGTAAACAGGGGTAGGAGGACTGGCCAATGGCTGGAACCAACCACAAGTGTGTGTGTGGGGGGGTGGTGCTGAGGGTAGGTAAGACAGAGAAGGGACCAGGGTGACAGTAATAGCTGGGAAGGGTCACGCTGGCAAGATCTGAGGGTTAAAAGTAGGGAAGGGATATTCTGAATGAACTTTCAGTATCAGTATTGCAAACCACAGTGCCCAAAAGGGGAGAGAGAGAGAGAGACAGAGAGACAGAGAGAGAGAGACAGAGACAGAGACAGAGACAGAAACAGTGATAGAGACAGAAACAGTGATAGAGACAGAAAGAGAGACAGAGAGAGACAGAGAGACAGAGAGAGACAGAGACAGAAACAGTGATAGAGACAGAGAGACAGAGAGAGACAGAGAGACAGAGAGAGACAGAGACAGAAACAGTGATAGAGACAGAAAGAGAGACAGAGAGTTCATTTATTTGCATTTCTGTTGTCTTTGCCTCTGTGACCATCTCGTTGGAGAGTTCCCTGTGGTCCATTTCGTGGGGGGACTTTTGGAGAGTTTTGTCGACGTTTTCTTCACTGCGTTTTATAGATGTTGGTCAACCCTTGACATCTTTAGTGAACCATAGAACCTCAGTGAATAAATTTTTTTTTTAAAAAAAAAATAAGGCTAGAGAAAGTCTGAAGGATGGTCGATGGGAGTATGAGGTAGTTGGATTATGTATAAAATCAATTTTGCCGATTAACGGGCGGTGTTGAGTCTTCCGGTTCATGAAACACGCGATGCGTTTGGGGTTCGATAAAATGTGATGGCTGCATCCAGGGAAAGGGGAGAGCCAGGAACTAGAGGAAAGGGAATTGTCTGTGAGGGTATAGGTACACAGGAACACAGAGAGAGAGACAGAGACAGAGAGACAGAGAGAGGAGAGAGAGACAGAGAGACAGAGAGAGGAGAGAGAGAGACAGAGAGACAGAGAGAGGAGAGACAGAGAGAGACAGAGACAGAGAGACAGAAAGAGAGGAGAGAGACAGAGAGACGGAGAGAGAGGAGAGAGAGACAGAGACAGAGAGACAGAGAGAGGAGACAGAGAGACAGAGAGAGAGGAGAGACAGACAGAGACAGAGAGACAGAGAGAGAGGAGAGAGAGAGACAGAGAGAGACAGAGACAGAAGAGAGAGAGACAGAAGACAGAGAAGCAGATAGATAGAGACAGAGAGACAGAGACAGAGAGACAGAGAGAGACATAAAACCAGACATGCACACAAGTATGTACACACGCTGCCCGAGCCCATGTGTTGCTTGTGCGCACACGGCCGTGCACATGTGGTACCCAGAACACGTGTTGCCCGCTTCTCCCCTCTCGAGGTGAGCACTGGGGCTCTCTCCACCTTCGGAGCACCTCTCATGCTCTCTTGAACACATCACTCTCCCTCTTTCTCTCCCTCCCTCCCTCCCCTTCAGAAAAACCTCCCAGTAGAATCTGTTTTCATTTCACTGCTCATCCACTTCTGAAATTCTTTTCGGGTGAGAAGGAGCAAGGCCCCGGGGAGCCCGGGGTAAGCTCGGATTCCGTTTTCCCTGCAGACATCCCTGCTCTAGCCTGAGTCTGCAGCTCCGGGAGAAATTGCGAGTTGGGATTAAGTTCTGTGCTGAGAAGGTCCAGTGAGCATCAGAGGGGAGTGGGGGGCTTAATGGTGGGCTCCTTCCTGGTCTGTACCAAGAAGGGGCTCATGGTGGACTTCATCAGTCCGAGCCTTTCCAACCGTCCTGGGGTGGCAGAGGAGGCCTGGGAGAAAGTGACCCTCTCTCTGCTCTCTGCCTCACATAGGCTATCTGTGGGGGAGAGGGGTGAGGGGGGTGGTCACCAAATTCAGGTGGTAAACCACAAGGGTCCAACTTATAGTCAGGAATGGACTGTGGCTTTGCACAGGGGAACTTTTTTGTTTCCTTGAATCACCGTGAATTACAGTTCCAAGCTTTCATGTTTGAGTGTCAGTCACACAATGACTGACATCCCTCTACCTCTGCCCATTTCCCACCACCCATGTCCCCAGTATTCCCCCATCCCGCCCTCCCCCTGCCTCCATGGCAGACAATCTCCCCCACACTCTCTCTCTGCTTTGGGGCATCCTGGTTTGCAATACAGACACCGAGAGGCCATCACAGTTCATCCTTTGTCTACTCTCAGCACACGTCTCCCATCCCGAGCATCCCTCCAACCCTCCCTGACACAGTGACCCCTTCTCCCTCCCAGCCGCCTTCTCCCCCAGCTCAGGAGGCGGCTTCCAACCATGGGGCAATCTTCCTGCATGCCTGCATTTTCCATCTGGAGAGAGCTCGCTCCTGAGGTGGGGCCCTCCTTCTGGGAAGCTGACCCCTCCCTCCCAGGATGGTCAGTGTGACCCGAACCCCAAAGGATGTAATCAATCGGGCTGCACTCGCTTTTTAGGAATTGATGTTTCCAACTCCCTCCCGACCCAAACGGGCGTTAGCTGGGAAATTCTTCCCCTCTGGCTGTGGCCGTTTCCTCGCCCGCTCTGGACATGTATGTGACTTGAGCTGGGAGCTCGTTCTCGGAGGGCTGAGAATGGACAACCACATCTGCACAGAGTGATTACAGAGAATGGGTGTTGGGGTGTTGGCGGGGGGTGGGGGCAGGGCGGGGACCTGGGAGACGCAATCTTTTCCTGAGAAAAGCTCCTGGCCCGGCACTCCGTGGGCTGCCCCAGATTCAGTCCTTGTGAGGTCACGCTGGGCTAGTTGGGTCTCGGCTGAGGGTGAGGTCATTGACACCCTTTTTTGCCTTTGAGTCTCTGTTCTGCTCCCTCCAAGGCATGATGCTGTATTTGGCCATCGTGACCACCTGAGCTTCCAATAATGCCTGCCTTTCCCCGCTTGGTCTCGGGGTGTGGGTGAGCAGATCAAGAGCTTCCCGTGACTCTCCTGTCCCCAACAACAGCAACAACGACAACAACACAACAGACATTGCCTATGGCATTGTGTACCCAACAGGCAGCACAGCATGACTTGGGACATCTGGTCGACCACCTGCCTTTCGCCCTCAGAATGGAGTAGGACCCCCGCAGGAGAAATCTGTCTTTGCTCCTCCCCCACCTTCCCAACCGTGGCTGACGTCAGTGCCCTTTGTCACAGTCAACTGTGTTTTCTTGCCCTCCCAACTCTCCAGAGTGCCCATGGCCTCAACGTCCGCTGTTACCGCAGAATCTGCACTGAGTGACTTTCAGAGAGTGCCAGGGTGTCTATCTAGAGCTTCTACATCTTTGTGCAAATTACCGTAGACCTTGTCACTGTCGTCCCGTTGTTGCTCATCGATGGGCTCGAGCGGGCACCAGTGACGTCTCCACGGTGAGACTTGCTGTGACTGTGTTTGGCATCTCGAAGACGCCACGGGGAGCTTGCCAGGCTCTGCCGTGCGGGCGGGAGACTCTCGGGAGCTTGCCGGGCTCTCCGAGAGGGGCGGAGGCATCGAACCCGGGTTGGCCGCGTGCAAGGCAAACGCCCTCCCCGCTGTGCTCTCGCTCCAGCCCGCATGGACCTTAAATCCTGCATTTTCCTTGGTGAGTGCTGGCCTTTACATGTGCATCCAGACTCCTGATATCCTAACTGATAAGACTTGAGCTGCTTTGATTAATTTTCTTTTCTTTCTTTTCTTAACGACGGTTTCACCACTTCCAGCTGGCCCCCGGAGCCAACTTCCAATGATGCTTCTTTCTGCACAAGAAACTCAAAACACAACTACTGCGGGGGCTTAACTGCTCCGTGCTCTGGGTCTCGCCAGAGAGAAAGAACACAGAAGTGCAAAACATTCTGTCTCTTCTGATGTTCCTGGTGGCTGTGGGCCACCACCAGGCAGAAACAGAAACTATTTCTAAGTGGTGTCTGGCGGGGCGAAGGATGTGTGTTAGATTGGGCAGAGGGAGGCCGTTCAGCCCGGCGAATCGTGGGGTATTTGCACGGGAGGTAAGAGAACAGGAACCCATTGGGGGTTGTGCAAGGAGAAGGAAGAAGATGGAGCATAAAATCGCATCCCAGGGTGCAAGAGGATATTGCATTGCTGAATGGGCCAGGGGAAACCAAGCCATGAGCACTAACAGCAGAGCAGAGGGGCCCTGGGTGCACCAGGTTTGCACGTGGCTAACCCAGGTTTGATTCCTCCGCCCCTCTCGGAGAGCCCGGCAAGCTCCCGAGAGTCTCCCGCCCGCACGGCAGAGCCTGGCAAGCTCCCCGTGGCGTCTCCGAGATGCCAAACACAGTCACAACAAGTCTCACCGTGGAGACGTGACTGGCGCCCGCTCGAGCCTATCGATGAGCCACGGGATGACAGTGCGACAGTGATTTTAAAAAGGAAAAAAAACAACAACAACAACCCCACGGGGCCAAGTGTCAGCACAGCGGGGTAGGGTGCTTGGCTACCCACAAGCAAAAGATAAAAGTGGAGTTTCAGGGCTTGACAGCTTAGAGCAATCAAACAACAGCAAGGTCAGCAGCAAGCGCTCAAGGCAGGAAAGAAAAAAGAAAAAGCAAAAAAAGCAGAAGTTTCATCCCTGCGTTCCTTCCCTTCTGTTTTTGATTTTCAGTGTGTTCGACCTTTTAAGTTGTCACAAATGATTCCCACCCGTCCCCCAACTCCGTGCTTTATATTATTATTATTATTATTATTATTATTATTGCATCTATTCATTTATTTTGCAAAGGCAGAGGGTCCTAGCTCTCTCCCCGGCACCTGGCTCTTGCCCTGTCTCCGCGTCTTTCGGGGTTAATGGACACGGCTCGGAGGAGGAGCCCGGAGGCATGTGGCTCCACATTCCTTTCCGCTGCCGTAACCCTCCGAGATTTGTCCAGGGAGCCAGTGACCATTAAGTGCTTCCAGGCCTGCGGCCCCTCTCCCGGGCCTGTCTGAGGGAACGGTCGCCGTTTCTGGGGCTCTGCTGAAGCCCAGTCCCCGCTCTGGGCAGGGCCTGCTGTGGGGCGAGACACCCGGGCCCCTCTGGTGCCGGGGCTAGCCCGCTCTGGGCTGTGGCCTGCGGGCGGAAACGCTTCCTCCCCCTCCAAGGCCGCCTCCTCCTCCTCCTCGGAATCCTGCTCTTTCTCCTCTTCCTCACCTCCACCTCCTTCTCTTCTTACCCCCTCCTCGTCCTCCACCTTTGTAAATTCTTCCCCGTCCTCTCCCTCCTCCTCTCCCTCCTCCTCCTCCTCTCCCTCCTCCTCCTCTCCCTCCTCCTCCTCTCCCTCCTTCTCCTCTCCCTCCTCCTCCTCCTCTTCCTCCTCCTCCTCCTCCTCTCCCTCCTCCTCTCCCTCCTCCTCCTCTCTCTCCTCCTCCTCTCCTTCCTCCTCCTCCTCTTCCTCCTCCTCCTCCTCCTCTCCCTCCTCCTCTCCCTCCTCCTCCTCTCCCTCCTCCTCCTCTCCCTCCTCTTCCTCCTCTCCCTCCACTTCTTTCTCTTCTTCCTCCTTTTCATCCTCCACCTTTTTTTCTTCATCCCCTTTCTCTTCCTCCTCCTCTTCCTCCACTTTTCCTCTCTTTCTCTTCCTCTTCCTCCTCCTCCTTCTATTTCTCCATTTTTCTCTTCTTCCTCTTCCTTTTACCCTTCCTCCACTTCTTCCTCCTTCTCCTTCTCATCCTCCACTTTTTTCTCTTCTTCCTCTCCTCTTCCTCCACTCTTCCTCCTCCTCCTTCTATTTCTCCACTTCGTCCTGTTCTTGCTCCTCCTCTCCCTCTTCCTCCTTCTCCTCCTCTACTTTTCCCTCTTCTTCCTCCTCCTCTTCCTCCTCTCCTTCTCATCCTCCACTTCTTCCTCTTCTTCTTCCTCCACCTTCTCTTCCACTACTTCCTCCTTCTCTTCCTCCTCCTTCATCTCTTTCTCCACTTTTTCCTCTTCTTCCTCCTCCTCTTCCTCTACTCTTCCTCCTTCTCCTTCTCTTTCTCCACACCTTCCTCTTCTTCCTCCTCCTCTTCCTTCTCCTCTTCCTCCACCCTTCTGCTTCTTTTCCTGTTGCTCTACAAACTCCTCTTCATTCTCTTTTCCCTCCTCCTCTCCCTCCTTCTCTCCCTCTTCTTCCTCCTCCCCGAGCTCCCCTCCTTTTCTCCCTCCTTCCCATGACCCTCCTCCTCTCCCTCCTCCTCCTGCCCTTCCTCCCACTTGCCCCTCACCCTCCTCTTCCTCCACCTCTTCCTCCTCCCCCTGCTCCTCCTCCTCCTCCTCCACCTCTCTGACCACATGACTCACACAAAGCTGGGGCCTGCCTCACCCCTGCTCACACCTGGTCTTCCTTGCCCTGCACAGGAACCCCCAACTCTTTGCACCGGGAAAACGTTCTCAGTCAACGGATTTTCTTCTTGGGGGAGAGGATTGTTTGGGGGCTGATGACCAGCAGTCGTCCAGGCTTAATCCTGTCTCGGAGGCTCCGTGCCCAGGGCTCACTCTTGGAGGGGACCCTCTGCAATGCAGGGCATCGAATTGGGGTCAGCCGTCTCCAAGGCAGACACCCTAACCTCTGCACTATCTCTTCAGCATCTCTTCCCCGTTGACTTCTTCTTCTGCTTTTTAAAAAATTTTTATTAGTGAATCACCGTGAGGTACAGTTACAAACTTATGAACTTTCATGTTTGCATTTCATTTACATCCCTCCACCAGTGCCCATTCTCCTCCACCAGTGATCCCAGCATCCCTCCCACCATCCCACCCCATCCCCCACCACCCCACCCTGCCTCTGCGGCAGGGCATTCCCTTTTGTTCTCTCTCCTGTTGGGTGTTATGATTTGCAATAGAGGTACTGAGTGGCCTTCATGTTCGGTCTCTAGTCTACTTTCAGCACGCAGCTTTCAACCCGAGTGGGTCCTCCCAACACCCTCTACTTGGTGCTCCCTTCTCTGTCTCAGCTGCCTTTTCCCCCAGCATGGGAGGCCAGTTTCCAAGCTGTGGGGCAGACCCCCTGGTCCTTATCTCCTCTACTCTTGGGTGTTAGTCTCCCATCCTGCTACTTTATATTCCACAGATGAGTGCGATCTTTCTATGTCTGTCCCTCTCTTTCTGACTCACTTCACTCAACATGATACTTCCCATGTTGATCCACTTATATGAAAATTTCATGACTTCATCCTTTCTAACAGCCGCACAGTATTCCATTGTGTAGATGTATCAAAGTATCTTTAACCAGTCATCTGTTTTGGGGCACTCTGCTTTTTTTCCAGATTTTGGCTATTTTAAGCAACGCTGCAATGAATATACAAGTGCAGATGTCATCTCTACTATACCTTTTGCCTCTCGGGGATATATTCCCAGGAGTGGTATTGCTGGGTCAAATGGAAGCTCCATTTCTCATTTTTTGAGAATCGTCCATATTGTTTTCCAAAAGGGCTGAACCAGTCGGCATTCCCACCAGCAGTGAAGGAGAGTCCCTTTCTCCCCGCATCCACGCCAGCACCGGTTGTTTTTGTTTTTTTGGATGTGGGCCAGTCTCTGTGGTGTGAGATGGTATCTCATTGTTGTTTTGATCTGCATCTCCCTGATGATTAGTGATGTCGAGCATTTTCTCATGTGCCTCTCAGCCATTCGGATTTCTTCTTTGGGGAAGTTTCTGTTCATTTCATCACCCCCGTTGACTTCTTACCCCCTTTGATTTCTTCCCCTCCGCTGAAGCCTGGCCCCTTTGTGGGAGCGCCTGTGGGTCCCCTGCATGTTCTGTGAGCACCATCTCCGGCAAGCGGGCTCGGCCTTCCCAGAGTGGCAGACACAGCTGTGTCCTCCTGCTGTCTCACTTCACTTCTTCACACCGAAACTAATCCAGACCTGCTAAGAACGCAGGGAGCCACAGAGCGAGAATGACGTGATTCCAGCACCCCTAGTCCCTTCGATGGAGGCAGATAGACAGGGAAAGGGCCCTCGGCAACGAGACTGAGGTCAACAGAACTTCTGGGAGGAAAATCCCAAGACGGATCCGCCCTATGGACACAGAAAACAGACCTGAGGAGGTTGGAGTCCTCCCCGTGACGTTCCTCAAACCCTGGACGTCTCGCTGAATCATCTGATTAAAGTGATCCAGCACCTAGAAGACTCCAGAACTTTGGATCAAGAACAGCCCGGGAAGAGCCTATAAAAGACGCCTTGAACAAAGGAAGATGTTGCCCGAGCCCATGTGCTGCTTGTGCCCAGGTGGCTGAGCACACGTGGTAATTGAGCACGCGTGTCGCCCGCATCTCCCCTCTGGAGACGGGGACGTTCGTGCTTTCCTGTGTGATGCTGGGGTGTGTGTCGGGGTCTCTTTGCCCTTGGAGAAGGCCTGGGTTCTCTCTTGAGCACGTTTTTTTTTCTCTCTCTCTCCCCCTCTTTCTCTCTCCCTCTCTCTCTCTCTCTCTCCCTCTCTCTCCTTCTCTCTCTCTGTCTCTCTCTCTCTCTCTCTCTGTCTGTCTCTCTCCCTCTCCCTCCCTCTCTCTGTCTCTCTCTCCCTCTCTCTTTCTCTCCTCTATCTCTGTCTTTCTCCTTCTCTCTCTTTCTCTGTCTCTCTTGATTCCTGTTTCTTTCTTTCTCTTCTCTCTCCCTCTCTCTTTCTCCCTCTCTCTCTTTCTCTCTCTGTCTGTCTCTCTCCCTCTCCCTCTCCCTCCCTCTCTCTGTCTCTCTCTCCCTCTCTCTTTCTCTCCTCTATCTCTGTCTCTCTCCTTCTCTCTCTTTCTCTGTCTCTCTCCCACTTCCTGTTTCTTTCTCTTCTCTCTCCCTCTCTCTTTCTCTCTCCCTCTCTCTCTTTCTCTCTCTGTCTATCTCTCTCCCTCTCCCTCCCTCTCTCTGTCTCTCTCTCCCTCTCTCTTTCTCTCCTCCATCTCTGTCTTTCTCCTTCTCTCTCTTTCTCTGTTTCTCTCCCGCTTCCTGTTTCTTTCTTTCTCTTCTCTCTCCCTCTCTCTTTCTCTCTCCCTCTCTCTCTTCCACACTCTCTCTCTCCCTCCCCCACACCTTCAAAAACCCTCCAAATAAAATCCATTTCCTTCACTGCCCATCTACTCCCAAAATTCCTTTCTGTGAGGCGAGACAAGAACCGAGGAACCCTGGGTCCCCGAGACAAGAACCGAGGAACCCTGGGTCCCAGGTGCGGGCAGAGGCAAATCAGGAGAAAGTGACCGTCTCTCTCCTCCCCCCACACATGAGCAATCCGTGGGGCCCAGAGACATCACCTTCTCTTACGGCCTACAAGCCAGGCCTGGGGACGTGGCACAGAAGCTGCTCTTAATGTCGGGGGCCCCACGGGTGACTTCTGTGAAGTGGGGAGGAGAGAGACAGTCACTTTCTCCCCATCTGCGTCTGCCCCCCCGCCCCCGGGACCCGGGGTTACTGGGTTCTGGTCTCACCCTGCAGAAAGGGATTCCAGGGGGAGACGGGCACAGTGAAGGAAATGGATTTTATTTGGAGGGTTTTTGAATATGTGGAGGGAGAGAGAGAGAGAGAGACAGAGACAGAGACAGAGACAGAGGGAGAGAGAGAGGAGAGGGAATGTGCTCAAGAGAGAGTGCGGGCTTCTCCAAGGGTGAAGAGAAAGCCCCCAGACACACCCCAGCATCACACAGGAAAGCACGAACGTCCCCACCTCAAGAGGGGAGATGCGGGCGACACGCGTGCTCGGCCACGTGGGCACACGCAGCACACGGGGGCTGGGGCAGCGTCTGCGCACCCTTCCTTTGTTCAAGGTGTCTTTTATAAGCTGTCTGGAAGTTCTGGAGTCTCCTCAGGGCTGGGTCACCCTCGAGCCAGATTCAGGGAGAGGTCAGGGGGCTTGAGGAATGTCGTGGGGAGGGTCCGCCCTCCTCGGGGCCTGCTGAAGGTCTTCTCAGGTCTGTTTTCTGCATCCACAGGGCGGATCGTCTTGGGATTTTCCTCCCAGGAGTTCTGTTGACCTCAGTGTTTGGTTGCCGAGGGCCTTTCCCTGCCGACCTGCCTACAGCGCCCTGACTTCACTGCATCACTGTCGCCGTATCGCTGCCTACAGCACCCTGACTTCTCCACTGCATCACTGTCGCCGTATCGCTGTCACCCCATCCATCATCGATTTTCTTGAGCAGGCGCCAGTAACGTCTCTATTCATCCCAGCCCTGAGATCTTAAGAGCCTCTCTTTACTGGTTCTTCCTCCTCCCTCCCTCCCTCCCTCCCTCCCTCCCTCCCTCCCTCCCTCCCTCCCTCCCTCCCTCCCTCCCTCCCTCCCTTCCTTCCTTCCTTCCTTCCTTCCTTCCTTCCTTCCTTCTTTCCTCCCTCTGTTCCTCCCTCCCTTCCTCCCTCCTCCCTCCCTTCCTTCCTCCTTCCCTCCCTCCCTCTGTCCCTCCCTCTCTCCCTCTCCTTACTTCCTTTTTTCTTCTTTTCTTTTGCTCTCTCATTCCTTCCTTCCCCCCACTCTCTCTCCCTCTCTTCATTCCTCTGTCCCTCTCTTCCTCTTTCTTTCTTTTCTTTCTTTCTTTCTTTCTTTCTTTCTTTCTTTCTTTCTTTCTTTCTTTCTTTCTTTCTTTCCTTTTCTCTCTCCTTCCTTCCTTCCTCCCTCCCTTCCTCTCTTCCTTCCTTCCTTCCTTTCTTCCTTCCTCCCTCCCTTCCTCCTTCCTCAGTCCCTTCCTCCCTCAATCCCTCCCTTCCTTCCTTCCCTTCCTTCCTTCCTTCCTTCCTTCCTTCCTTCCTTCCTTCCTTCCTTCCTCCCTCCCTCCCTCTGTCCCTCCCTCTCTCCCCCTCTCCTTACTTCCTTTTTTTCTTTTTTTCTTTTGCTCTCTATCATTCCTTCCTTCCCCACTCTCTCTCCCTCTCTTCATTTCCTCTGTCCCTCTCTTCCTCCATCTTTCTTTCCTTCCTTCCTTCCTTCCTTCCTTCCTTCCTTCCTTCCTTCCTTCCTTCCTTCCTTCTTTCTTTCCTTCTTTCTTTCTTTCTCTCTTTCTTTCTTTCCTTCCTCATTTATTTTCATGGGTGATGGTGGGCCCCATCCATCCAGCAATGCTCAGGCGGACTCCTGCCTCTGTGCTCAAGGATCCATCCTCGCGATTCTTAGGGAACTCTCCACAGCGCCTGGCTCAGCCTAGGGTCAGCCACTCTCCAGCTGTGTTATGCCTACCTGCACTAATCAATTTTCAGAGCCGACAACTTCAAAGCTGAAGGCTAGGGATCAGCAGGACGTTGGGGAATGTGTGTTTTTCTCCCGGGACACTTGTCCTTACAGGTCCCAGGGGAAATACTGAGCCAGGCAGCCGTCACGAAGCTTTCAGCTTCCCGGTCTCTTTTTCAGTTGGATATTTTAAATTTCTCTGTATTTTAGGCCCGGAGACAGAGTATGGCAAGCAGGGTCAACCGAGGCTCAAACCCCAGCACCCTAAAGAGTTGCATGAGCGTGCAGGATTGATCCAGAAGGTTCAGCCCCGAGCTACGCTGGGTGTGGCTCCCAAACCCCCCCAAAATAAAATGTTTATTTGCATAGAAACTGCAGTGAGCTCCGGACGTGTCTCCCACACGCATGCCCGCAGAAATGAATGTTGCAGAGAAGACGGGTCCAGGGCCACACGGTAGCCAAGGGCCAGGCAAGAAGAGGCTTGTCCCAAGCAGGGCCTGAGCACTCCAAGACCCTCAGAGTCTGGCTGCCAGGAAGTCAAGGGTTCCAGGGTGTGTGTGGGGGGAGGGGAGTGGGGGAGGGAGACAGGCATAATCCTCCAGCCAGCGCTTCTCTGCGTGTCCCTGCAGTGAGTCGCTCACTCAGCAGCTGCCCCGAGGTCTGGGGCACAAACACCACGCTGGGGACGCCCTGAGCAGAGCCCCAGAGGGAGGCTCTGCCCGTGGGTCTCTGGACGCTGGCCCTGTGGACGGCTGAGCCCCGTCTTGAGGTGTATGGGGGACACACACACACACACACACACACACACACATCCAGAAGTTGCATGCACGGGCGAAGACATATGGAAGGAGAGCTGGGGAGCGGAAGTTTCTGCGGGAGGCGGTGGCGTCTGGTTCTGATTAGCTGCTCGTTTGTGGGATCTCTGCACCGCCCCCCGCCCCCCCGCCCCCACACCCCAACTCCCGCCCCCCCACCGCCCCTGTCGTGGTGCAGCTCTTGTTTGCAGCGAGTAGCTGGGCTCTGGGCTGGGGAGGTGGGGTCGGGAAATGTTGTTTCTTTGTTTTTTTTTTTTTTTTTTTTATGGCTGCAGAACCCTTTGTCCCAAACCCTGGGGCCCGGCCCCCCATCCCCAAGCCCGGGCTCACCGCTGCAAGGAAAATCAGCCGGAGCAAACAACACCCGCATCTCCGACTGCCTGATCCCCCCTTCCTCCCCCACAGCTTTGCGAAAATCCGTCTTAACGGATTCCACATGAGACAGGCTGCGTGTGGAGTGAAAATCGCAGACCCACCAAGGGACGGGGGCGGGGGGGGGAGGGGACGGTGCTTGCAGAAAGGCCCTAGCCGCTCCTCGGGTGCGTTGAGTCTCCTGAATCTGGGGATTGGGGGAATCTGGGATCTTGGATCTGAATTATCTTTGTGGCCTGGGATCTGAGAGCTTTTTGGATCTGGGATCTTTTGAATCTGAGATTTCGGATCTTCTCGTCTGGAATCTTCTGAGTCTGGGATCAGATCTGGGGTGTGGGAATCTTCTGGATCTGAGATCTTCTGGATCCAGGATCACTTGGATATGAGATCTTCTGGATCTGTGGATGTTTTGGATCTGGATCTTCTGGATCTGGGCATTTTCTGGATCTGGGATCTTATGGATTCTGGGATCTTATGGATCTGGGATGTTTTGGATCTGGGATCTTCTGGATCTGGATAGTTTGATCTGGGATCTTCTGGATCTGGGATAGTTTCTTCTGGATCTGGGATGTTTTGGATCTGGTCGGGTGGATTGTTTTGGATCTGGCATCTTTTGGATCTGGATCTTCATGGATCTGGGATCGTTTAGATCTGGCATCTTTTGGATCTGGGATCTTCTGGATCTGGGATAGTTTGGACCTGGGATCTTTTGGATCTGGGATCTTCTGGATCTGGGATCGTTTGGATCTGAGATCGTCTGGATCTGGGATCTTATGGATCTGGGATCCTTTGGACCTGGGATCATCTTGATCTGGGATCTTTTGAATCTAGGGGTCTTTGGGATCTGGAGTCTTCTTGGACCTGGAGTGGGGGTGGTCCTAAAGAGGGGGGTCTGAAGACAGCAGGAGTCCTTCAGGGCCTACCAGACTGCATCCTCTGTTCGGGTGCCAGTGAGGCCCGACTTTCCTCCAAGAGAACCAGGAGGGAACCAGCTGCCCAGACCCCGCCAAGGCGGAGGCCAGGAGGGCGGCCAGTGGGCGGGGAGGCAGAGCAGCCTCCTCTCTTCGCTCAGAGGCGAGATGTCTGCTCTGCTCAGAGGTGTGGAAGGCAGGGCCCCCCCCAGTGCCCTCATCACTCAGCCAGCTCTTGCCTCCTGCTGCCGTGTAGGACCCGGAAGGAGGCGCCGACGTTTCCCGAAATGTCTGGGCGTCGAGTGTGAAAGCTGACGCAGGCCCGGGCCGGAGGCAGACCCAGACCTGGGGTCCATCCCCCGCCTTCCATGGGGCTCCCGAGAAAAGAGATCTCCGGATGCAGGGCTGGGGTGAGCCCTGAGCGGTGCTGGGTGAGATCCACCTCCCACTCGCCACCCTGCCCAAAACTTTAAAAAGAAAAGGGAGGTGACCACTGAAACGTCTCTAAAACATCTCTAAAAAAAACTTGGTTGTAAGGGAATACCCTGCCACAGTGGCAGGGGGGTGGGGGGAGATGGGATGGGGGGGTGGGAGGGATTCTGGGTTACGGGTGGTGGAGAATGGGCACTGGTGAAGGGATGGGTTCTCGAACTTTGAATGGGGGAAACATGAGCACAAAAATGTATAAATCTGTAACTGTACCCTCACAGTGACTCACTAATTAAAAAATTAATTAATTAAATTTAAAAAAAAACTGGGTGGACAAGTTTTTACGTTGTGAAGTTCCATGTCTCTCAAATTGGCCTCCTGGCCCTGAGCCAAAGATTTGGTCAGATGGCTCAGTCCTCTGGAACCACGCAGGACTCAAAGGGACCTTCCTGAGAGTAGAAAAAGGGCCAAACGTGACGGCCTCTCAGTGTCTGTATTGCAAACCATAATGCCCAAAAGTAGCCTGAGAATATGGGGGCAGGGGGAGGGGTGGGATGGGGGGATACTGGGGACATGGGTGGTGGGGAAATGTGCCCTGGTGGAGGGATGGGGGTTCCATCATTGACTGAAAGTCAAACATGAAAGCTTGTAACT
>NW_026570968.1:101447-126305 GCF_027595985.1 Sorex araneus
GAATGGAAGGAAGGAAAAAAGGGAGGGAATAAACGAGACAGGAAGAAAGAAGAAAGGAGGAAGACAGACGAAAGAGAGAGAGAAGAAAACCAGAGAGGAAGAAAGGGGGAGGGGAAGGAGAGACAGTGAGACAGGTAAAAAGAAAAAGAAAAAACCATCATTGCCTGCCTTTGCAGTCACACTCCATTTCCCTCCTTCTCTGCGAGCTTTTGTCTCTCGGGAAGCCGCTAGCAAACGCTTTCTCTTGCCTGGCCCTGAGCAGGGACCCTCTCTCTCTCTGTGGATACTAAAGTCAGCTGATTTGTAGCTTTATTTTGGGGGGGTGGTTAGGGGGACGAATCCCCAGAAGTATGTTTATGTCCACTGATCAGTTTTGTCTTTACATAAGAATCTATATATCCAGGGGCTGGAGCGATAGCACAGCGGGGAGGGCGTTTGCCTTGCACGCGGCCGACCCGGGTTCGATTCCTCCGTCCCTCTCGGAGAGCCCGGCAAGCTCCCGAGAGTCTCCCGCCCGCACGGCAGAGCCTGGCAAGCTCCCCGTGGCATCTTCGAGATGCCAAACACAGTCACGACAAGTCTCACCGTGGAGACGTGACTGGCGCCCGCTCGAGCCCATCGATGAGCCACGGGACGACAGTGCGACAGGGCTATGTATATAGGGAGCCGAGGGTATCGGGAGACAGCTGTGTGTGTGCAGGAACTGGGCGTGCAAGTCCCCATGCTCTGGTCATGAAGCAATCCCCAAACCCATTCCCACACACGCTCGGGAGCTGGCAAGAGACTTCCCCATCACGCGTGTGCCGTGTTGGATGCCGTCTGCCTCAGGAAACGCCCGCCCGCCCGCAGACGCAGGATTCACTGATGGAAACATGTCACACTTGGTTGTGTTACCATTAGTCTAGAACAGCCTGGGGCGAGAGAGAGTGGGTATGGGATGTGTGTGTGTGTGTGTGTGTGTGTGTGTGTGTGTGTGTGTGTAAAAAGCCGTCTTATGGAGCGAAGATCCCTAAGGAATTTACCTTTGGCTTGAATTTGCCCGCCCCGCCCCTCTGCCGTGCCCAGGGAGAGGAGACAGCTGTCAGCGCCAGGGAGTGCCAAGTCCTCACAACCTCGCCCCAGGTGACATGCTTTCGCTTCACGTGTTTCGGATGACAAGTCTTGAGAGAAAGACGTGGTATGAGTCAATGTGTTTGTTTGGTGCTTTGGGCAGCACAGCCAGAGATCCTGGAGAACGTGTTTTCTCAGAGCTACATCCTTGAGGGAGGGAGGGAGGGAGGAAGGAAGGAAGGAAGGAAGGAAGGAAGGAAGGAAGGAAGGAAGGAAGGAAGGAAGGAAGGAAGGAAGGAAGGAAGGAAGGGAGGGAGGGAGGGAGGGAGAGAGGGAGGAAGGAAGGAAGGAAGGAAAGAAGTAAGGGAGGAGGGAGGGAGGGAGGGAAGGGAGGAAAGAAGAAGGAAGGATGGAAAAAAAGGAAGAAGAAAAGATGGAAGGAAAAAATGGAAGGAATGAAGAAAGCAAGAAAGAAGGAAGGAGGAATGGAGGGATGGAGGGATAGAGGAATGGAGGGACAGACGGAGGGAAGGAAGAAAGAGGAAAAGATAGAAGGAAAGATAGAAGAAGAAAATATGAAAGGTAGGGTGGGTGAAGGAAGGAAGAAGGGAAGGAGACAGGAAGGAAGGAAGGAAGGAAGGAAGGAAGGAAGGAAGGAAGGAAGGAAGGAAGGAAGGAAGGAAGGAGGAAGGAAGGAAGGAAGGAAGGAGAGGCAGAAAGGGAGGAGGGAAGGAAGGAAGGAGGGAAGGAAGGAAGGAAGGAAGGAAGGAAGGAAGGAAGGAAGGAAGGAAGGAAGGAGGAAGGAAGGAAGGAAGGAGAGGCAGAAAGGGAGGAGGGAAGGAAGGAAGGAGGGAAGGAAGGAAGGAAGGAAGGAAGGAAGGAAGGAAGGAAGGAAGGAGGAAGGAAGGAAGGAAGGAAGGAGAGGCAGAAAGGGAGGAGGGAAGGAAGGAAGGAGGGAAGGAAGGAAGAGTGGAAGAGTCACAAGAAAGAGGCTCTGAACCCCGCCCTGATTCCGCCCTCCGATCGGGCCGTGTGTTCTGCCCGTTTCCCGCGTGCTGAGCCTGCAGAGACCCAGCGTCACCTGCTCTCAGCGTGCGGCCTGAGTCTCGCGCCCGTGGGCCTGGTTTTCCACCCGAGAGAGAAGGACCGTGTGTGCGCGTCCTTCAATGAAGAGAAAACTGGTCTGTGCCGGGGCGGGGAGGGGGCGGCATTGCGGGTGGAGATTTGGGCCCGTGGTTGACATCTTCCCAACAACAGAAGCACACACACACACACACACAGATGCGCACACACACGCACACACACAGACACACAGACACACACGCGCACACACACAGACACACACAGACACACACATGCACGCACACGCACACAACCACATGCACACACATGAACACACACGCACACACACAGACACACGCACACTCGCACACACACGCGCACACACACGCGCACACACGCACGCACACACAGACACACGCACACACAGACACATGCACACACACGCACACACACACGCACACACACGCACATACACACACAGACACAAGCACACACACGCACACACACTCGCACACACACAGACACACGGACACACACACATGGACACACAGACACACACGCGCACACACACGCACATGCACACACGCACACACACACAGACACACGCACACACACATGCACACATGCATGCACACACACGCACGCACACAGGCACACATGCACACACGCACACACATGCACACGCACACACGCGCACACACACATGCACACACGCATGCACACACATGCACACACGCACACACGCGCACGCACACAAACACACGCACACAAAGACACGCACACACACACACGCACGCCCCCTCCCCTCAGGACAGACGCCCTGGTTCGGGGCGCGGGAAGAGGTCCCCGTGGGAAGCGCCGTGTCCCAGGCCCGTGGCCGGGTGGTTGCTGTGGGACACGCACAGAGCTGGGGGCCGGAGTCGGGCGGGCGCCGGCGAGTGTGGACACGGCCCTTCCTGTGCACGTGGCATGGGGCTGGGCGGGAGCGGACATCGGGCACTGCCTGCAGGCCCCAGGGGTGTGTACGGTGTTGCCAGGGACCCAGAGGACGTCACCTGTGTCGGACGGGCGGGGCTGGGGCATGTGCACGTGTATTTGTGTGTGTGGCTGTTGCACACACGGGTCTGGTCTGCTGAGTGTGTGTTTGTGCATGTTTGCGTGTCTGTGTGCATGTGTATACATATGTGTGCGCATCTGTGTGCAGACATGCGTGTGTGCATGTGTGTGTGCATATGTGTGCATAAGTGCACATGTGCACATGCACATGTGAGTCTGTGTACATTTGTGCATGTGTACGGGCGTGTATATGTAGGCATGTGCACATGTGCATGTTTGTGCGTGAATGCGTGTACGTGTAAGTCTGTACATGTGTGTGTGCACGTGTATACATGGGTGCGTGTGTGCGTATGTCTGTGTGTGTACAGGTGTTGATGCTGTTCCCTCCCTATGTGCTTATCATCCCCGTCCCTCTGACCCTCTCTGGGTCCTCATCTCTGATCCTTTAAAGGACAGTGAAGGGGAAGAGAGACCCACCCCAGGGCCCTCCTGGTCCCTCCATCCCCTCCTTACACCCCCACAGCCCACCCTGGGGTCCTGGGGGAGGGGGACCCACCCCAGGGCCCTCCTGGTCCCTCCCTCCCCTCCTTACACCCCCACAGCCCACCCTGGGGTCCTGGGGGAGGGGGACCCACCCCAGGGCCCTCCTGGTCCCTCCATCCCCTCCTTATACCCCCACAGCCCACCCTGGGGTCCTGGGGAGGAGGACCCACCCAAGGGCCCTCCTGGTCCCTCCATCCCCTCCTTACACCCCCACAGCCCACTCTGGGGTCCTGGGGGAGGAGGACCCACCCCAGGGCCCTCCTGGTCCCTCCATCCCCTCCTTACACCCCCACAGCCCACTCTGGGGTCCTGGGGGAGGAGGACCCACTCCAGGGCCCCCCCACAGCCTACCCTGGGGTCCTGGGGGAGGAGGACCCACCCCGGGGCCCTCCTGGTCCCTCCATCCCCTCCTTACACCCCCACAGCCCACCCTGGGGACCTGGGTGAGAGGGACCCACCCCAGGACCCTCCTTCTGCCTTAAAGACTCATTTGCAATGTCCTGGGGATAAACATGTGGATATTCAAGTGTGGGGTCAAAGAAACTCTCGGCCGTGATGAGAGATTTCAGGGGCAGAAGTTTCAGAAGAAGCGCTGGGAGCTGGTGCGGGATTAGCAAGACAAGGGGTTGGGCGGGCAGGGAAGTTTTCTGGCCACCCGAGATGGTCAGGACACAGAACCAAGGGGTTGGTGGGGTCAGCCAAGGTCAGTCCCCCTCCCCCAGGACCCCAGGATGGGCTGTGGTTGCTTAAGGAGGGGATGGAGGGACCAGGAGGGCCCTGGGGTGGGTCCCCCTCCCCCAGGACCCCAGGGTGGGCTGTGGGGGGGTGTAAGGAGGGGAGGGAGGGACCAGGAGGGCCCTGGGGTGGGTCCTCCTCCCCCAGGACCCCAGGGTGGGCTGTGGGGGGTGTAAGGAGGGGATGGAGGGACCAGGAGGGCCCTGGGGTGGGTCCTCCTCCCCCAGGACCCCAGGGTGGGCTGTGGGGGTGTAAGGAGGGGATGGAGGGACCAGGAGGGCCCTGGGGTGGGTCCTCCTCCCCCAGGGCCCCAGGGTGGGCTGTGGGGGGTATAAGGAGGGGATGGAGGGACCAGGAGGGCCCTGGGGTGGGTCCTCCTCCCCCAGGACCCCAGGGTGGGCTGTGGGGGGTATAAGGAGGGGATGGAGGGACCAGGAGGGCCCTGGGGTGGGTCCTCCTCCCCCAAGACCCCAGGGTGGGCTGTGGGGGGGTGTAAGGAGGGGATGGAGGGACCAGGAGGGCCCTGGGGTGGGTCCTCCTCCCCCAGGACCCCAAGGTGGGCTGTGGGGGGAGACTGGAGAGAGACAGGGAATCGAAGCTTTGTGAGAACACACTCGGCTTGTGGTTCCTGCCACCAGGAGGTCGATTTCCTCACCCCGTGTCGCTTGAAGGGGAAATAAATCTCCGAAGATTCTTCTTGGGTTTCACTGGCGTCTTATCCCTGGGGTGCGGCCAAGGAACACGGCTTTTAATGGCTCCGAAACATCCCCCCGGCCTGGGAAGCCGCACCCCAGAGTTTTAATGGGCCGCTGATGGCGCATGACCTCAGGGGAGGTTTATCTCTCCGTGCCTGGCGGCGTGGAGCCAGTTCAGAGTTCTGCGGGGCTTGTTTACATGCCTTTGAGCGTGTGTGGTGGAACTGTGTTTAGAAGTCCGGCATCGCTGGCGTTCTCAGGGGCTTGTGATTGCCACAGAGGTCGGGTTCGAGTCGACTGCGAGGAATGTTAATGGGCCGTTTAGAGGAAGCGCCTCAAGGCTGCTGCTGCACGGGGGAAGGTTTTGAAACCTGCCAGAGCAGACGACCGACCCGGGTCTCTGTGATGTTGTTGCTGTCGTTTTTGTACTTTTTTTTTATGTCGGGGACTAGCATAATCGGGGGAAGGGGCCCCCGGCTCACGCAATGCATACGAAAATCTGCACAACTCCACCTCTTCCTGGGTGCTTGCTAACACGGTTTATGCACAAGCCAAGGAAGCATCGTTTTTTTAAAAATTTTTTTTGGGGGCTCACACCGGGTGATGCACAGGGGTCACTCCTGGCTCTGCACTCAGGAATTACCCCTGGCGGTGCTCAGGGGACCCTATGGGATGCTGGGAATCGAACCCGGGTTGCCCGTGTGCAAGGCAAACGCCCTACCCGCTGTGCTATCGCTCCAGCCCCAGCATCGTTTTTTTTTTTTAATTTATTTTTTTTGCAGTTGTCTCTGAATCGCATTACATGTCCGGCCCATCTGATTTTTGACGCCTTGTCAAACGAGGCAGCGTCCCTGATTTTTGACCATCGACGGAGGTCAGAACTCCGGATTCCTTCTCTCACTTGAGTGAGACGTGATAGTCCCAGCATAGCTCTTTCGATTCCTCCTTGGGAGACCCGAATACCGTTCTCATCCTGTATTGTGATTCAGAGACGACCGCTGGACTAGGGCTGTGACCGACTGGATTCCACGGGACGTCAGAAGACCCCGTGGCCGCCCACCAACTAGATGATGGTCAGACTTCTTCATCAAATCCCTGAATGAATGATTTGAGGCTCTTCCTGTTCCTGGAGCGAGCAGGTATCATTGGGCTACACTAGCTCGCGACAGGGACAGATGGAGACGTTACTGGAGCCCGCTCGAGTAAATTGAAGATCAATGGGACGACAAGTGATACAAGTGATTTTTTTTTTTTTTTGCAGGTGGCCTCAAGGAGCAAGACGAATAAATGCTTTCTCCCTCCACACCAGAGACTGCAGACTCACTTCTGGATTGGGCTGGGTCTCCCGGGAAGATCTTAGGGAAGGCGTGTCGTCATCCTTGGCTCTCTCTCTCTCTCTCTCTCTCTCTCTCTCTCTCTCTGCCTGTGGCAGTCCTCCGCATCCCTTGCTTTCTGCGGGAAAATCGCTCCCAACCGTCTCCCTAGACTCGGGAAAGCCTCCGTCTCCTTCACCTCTTTGTAGGCGGCTAATGGTAGAATCCACCCAGCCCTCCTTCCCCTCAGCCCCGTTTTCCACATGGGCACCTCTGGCATCGTAATACAAAGTAAACTGAGGCACAAGCTCCTGCCGAGGGCCGTCTTCTTGGTCCTTACATGATCACAGATGATGATGATGATGATGATGATGATGATGATGATGATGATGATGATGACGATGATGATGATGACGATGATGATGATGATGATGATGATGATGATGATTACTAGTAGTAGTAGTAGTAGTAGTAGTAGCCGCCATAGCACAGGGGCTAGGGCGTTTGCCTTGCACACGGCCGACCCGGGTTCGATTCCTCCGCCCCTTTGGGAGAGCCCGGCAAGCTCCCCAGAGTCTCCCGCCCGCACGGCAGAGCCTGACAAGCTCCCCGTGGCGTCTTCGAGATGCCAAACACAGTCACAACAAGTCTCACCGTGGAGACGTGACTGGCGCCCGCTCGAGCCCGTCGATGAGCAGCGGGGTGACAGTGACAGGTGGCTAGTGGACCCGACCACAGGTAGCAAAGTTCTAGATTCACAGCAGCACGGCTCGGCCCACCAGTCAGCTGCTAGGAATGTTGTGTGGGACTGTTTTATCTCCGAGGGCTATGGGGAAGCCTTTGCGGTCACGTGTCCTATTTTTCTCCTGCCTCCTGGTCCTGCATCGAGGGGCCCCTCCCTCCCGGGGTACGTTCCACTCACTCAAGCTCTGAGGATCTGTTCATTCACCCCAGTCATTGATCCGCTCGCTCAGGGGCCTTCTGGAAAAATCAAAACTCAAAATCTCATTCCAAAGTAAAAAAAAAAAAATGGACTCTTCCCTTGGTGCACGCTGCTGTCTCCGGTAGTGGAAACTCAGAGAAGACGAGACAGAGGGATGTTTGTTTGTGTTTCCGTGATTGGGTAGACGGACCGTGCACACTCCCTGGCAATACGACTCAACTCTTTAAAAAAGAAAAAAAAAATTGGTGGACTCCAGCCACGTGCAACCACTTGGAGAGCCTCGGAGTGGAGGCTATTTGCGAAGCTAAGTCAGGCGTAGCAAGACAAATACTGCGTGATTCCACTCGTGTGTGTGTGTGTGTGTGTGTGTGTGTGTGTGTGTGTGTGTGGTATGTGGAGAAACCCAAACAAGAGAACGAATGAAATCAAACCCAAACAAGCATTCAGGCACGAAGGCCAAAGGAGAGGTAGCGGAAGAACGGGAGGGAAGCGGGGGTGGGGGGGGTGGTGAGGGTAATTCGGGTTAGGGGGGATCAGTGGTAGGTTGATGGATGGAGTTAGACATTCGGCGGCGAACTCGGGGCAGAAGGAAACGAGTGTTGATTTTGACGGAGGGCAGAGCTGAAGGGCGGCCAAGCTCCGGCCAGCACAAAGTCAACACGGGGCTTCTATAGGAAACAGGACGCATGTGTGTGAGCGGGCCAACACAAAGCATGTGCAGCTACAACTAAGCCTGCATAGCAGAGGACGTGCCCCAAGGTTTGCTCTAGGATGCAGCTGATGTTTGTGTTACGTTCCCACGGCCATATACATCTTCTATCTCCAGGTATCCCAACCCACCATACATATATATATATATATATGTATATATATACATATATATTATATATATATGTATATGGGCTGGAGCAATAGCACAGAGGTAGGGCATTTGCTTTTCACGCTGCCGACCCGTGTTCGATTCCTCCGCCCCTCTCGGAGAGCCCGGCAAGCTACCGAGAGTCTCCCGCCCGCACGGCAGAGCCTGGCAAGTTCCCAGTGGCATATTGGATATGCCAAACACAGTCACAACAAGTCTCACCATGGAGACGTGACTGGTGCCCGCTTGAGCCAATCGATGAACAACAGGATGACAGTGACAGTGATATGTGTGTGTGTGTATATATATATATTTTTTTCTTCTCTTATTAAGGACTGAAGCCATAGCACGCGGGTAGGGCGTTTGCCTTGCATATGGCCGACCCAGGTTCGATTCCTCCGTCCCTCTCGGAGAGCCCAGCAAGCTCCCGAGAGTCTCCCACCTGCATGGCAGAGCCTGGCAAGCTCCCCGTGGCGTCTTCGAGATGCCAAACACAGTCACGACAAGTCTCACCGTGGAGACGTGACTGGCGCCCGCTCGAGCCCATCGATGAACAATAGAACGACAGTGCTACAGTGCTATATATCTTCTATACCCATATATTCCCACCCACCATATAATATATATAATCTATCCCCATATATGGCTGGAGCGATAGCACAGCGGTTGGGCGTTCGCCTTTCACGCGGCCAACCCGAGTTCAATTCCTCCGCCCCTCTCGGAGAGCCCGGCAAGCTACCGAGAGTATCGAGCCCACGTGGCAGAGCCTGGCAAGCTCCCTGTGTGTATTGGATATGCCAAACACAGTCACAATAAGTCCCTCAATGAGAGACATTACTGGTGCCCGCTCGAACAAATCCCCATATATATGTTTATATGTATGTAGTATATATGTGTTATATATGTAATATATATCTTGCATCTCCAAATATCTCTACCCACCATATATATAATATATATCTTCTCTCCCCATATAGTCCTGCCATATATATCTTCTATCCCCATATATTCTTCCCCACCATATATATGTCACTGTCACTGTCACTGTCATCCCGTTGCTCATCGATTTGTTCGAGCGGGCACCAGTAACGTCTCTCATTGTGAGACTTATTTGTGACTGTTTTGGGCATATCCAATATGCCACGGGTAGCTTGCCAGGCTCTGCCATGCGGGCTAGATACTCTCGGTAGCTTGCCGGGCTCTCTGAGAGGGGCGGAGGAATAGAACACGGGTCAGTCGCATGAAAGGTGAATGCCCTACCCACTGTGCTATTGCTCCAGCCCAAATATATATGTAATATATATATATATCTTCTATCCCATATATTCTTACCCATTATATATAATATATATCTTCTATCCTCATATATCTGTACCCTCCATATAAATAATATATATCTTCTATGTCCATAGAGTCCTACCTAGCATACATATCTTCTATACCCATATATTCTTTTTTTTTTTTGCTTTTTGGGTCATACCTGGTGATGCACAGGGGTCACTCCTGGCTCTGCACTCAGGCATGACTCCTGGCGGTGCTCGGGGGACCCTATGGGATGCTGGGAATCGAACCTGGGTTGGCTGCATGCAAGGCAAACGCCCTCCCCACTGTGCTATCGCTCCAGCCCAATATACCCACATATTCTTTCCCACCATATATATATGTAATATATATATCTTCTATCCCATATATTCTTCCCCGTTTTATACCTATGAAATATATCTCTATTCTTATAGATTCCTACCCACCATACATATAATATATATCTTCTATCCCCACATACTCCTACCCAATATATCCGTAATATATATATCTTCTATCTCTATATTTTCTTACCGGCTCTATATGTTGGGCTGGAGCAATAGCACAGCGGTTGGGCATTTGCCTTTCACGCAGCTGACCCGAGTTCGATTCCTCCGCCCCTCTCAGAGAGCCCGGCAAGCTACTGAGAGTATTGCGCCCGCACTGCAGAGCCTGGCAAGCTCCCCGTGGCGTCTTCGAGATGCCAAACACAGTCATGACAAGTCTCACAATGAGAGACGTGACTGGTGCCCGCTCAAACAAATCGAAGAGCAACGGGATGACAGTGACAGTGACAGTGACCATGAGATACAGTTACAGACTTACAAATTTTTGTGATTGCGTTCCAATCAAACAATCTTCGAGTCCTCATCCTTCCACTGGTGCCCATTCTTCATCCTCAACATTCCCAGTACCCCTCCTGCCACCCCCAGCCCTCCCCACCCCCCTGCCTCTGTGGCAGGCACATTCCCTCTGTCTGTCTGTCTGTCTGTCTGTCTGTCTGTCTGTCTGTCTCTCTCTCTCTCTCTCTCTCTCTCTCTCTCCTTTCGGGTGTTACGGTTTGCAATACAGGTACTAAGTGTGCACCGTGTTTGTTCCGCAGTCTACTTCCAGCCCGCGTCTCCCATCCCGAGAGACCCCCCCACCCCCAACCGTCATTGGCTTGGTGATCCCTTCTCCCTCCCACCCACCTTCTCCCCCAGCACGTGAGATTGGCTTCCAAGCCATGGAGATACCCTCCGGGGCCCTTATCTCTCCTGTCCCCACGTGACTCAATCTTAAACGTTGATGACTTCAGTAGGAATCGGAAAGAATTCCATCTGAAGATACTGCAAACTGGACTCAGTCTTCACCCCCCCCTGCCTCTGTGGCAGGGCATTCCCATTTGCTCACTCTCTCTTTTGGGGTGTTGTGGTTTGCTACAGAGGTGTTAAGTAGGCATCATGTTCGGTCTATAGACTATTTTCAGCCCCAGTGGGCCCTCCTGGCACCCTTTGCTTGGTGACCCCTTCTCTATCAGAGCTGCTTCTTCACCTAGCATGTGAGGCCAGCTTCCAAGCCGTGGAGTACTACTCTTGGTACTTATCTCTACTACTCTTGGGTGCTAGTCTCTCACTCTATTACTTTATACTCCACAAATGAGTACAATCTTTCTATGTCTGCCCCTCTCTTTCTGACTCATTTCACTCAACATGATACTTTCCATGTTGATCCACCTATATGCAAATTTCATGACTTCATCTTTTGTAACAGCTGCATAGTATTCCATTGCGTAGATGGACCAACGTTTCTTGAACCAGTCATCTGTTCTTTCTCAGGCACTCGGGTTTTTTCCAGACTCCGGCTATTGTGGACAGGGCTGCAAAGAACATATAGGTGCAGATGTCACTTTTACTAGACTTTTTTGCATCTTCGGGATCTATTCCCAGGAGTGGTATTTCGGGGTCAAATGGGAGCTCAATTAGATGCCGTCTTGACCACTGTCAACGTCTTTGCTTGTGTGTAGAAAGTGCGTCCAGGACGTGGCTGGAGGGACCCCGGGACAAGGTCATCCAGTTGTGGGAAGGAGAAATTAGACCTCCCGGGGGCTAGCTGGAAAGGCACCGGGCTGAAGATCTGGGGTTTGAGAAACTCTGTTTTAGGGCAATCAGCAGGGCTTTGAGATTTGAGATTCAGATTCTTGCTCCCATGTGCAAGGAGCGGCCTTAGCTCGAGGCTGGCAGAGAAAAAGTTTCGGGGGATCACTTTGCTCTCTGTGTCACCCAGAAATGTCCCGGTGACCCCTGGCTCTGCACTCAGGAATACTCCTGGCGGTGCTCAGGGGACTGTATGAGAGGCCAGGGATGGAACCGAGGTTGAGAGCATTGCAAGGTGGGGCTGGAGCGACAGCACAGCGGGGAGGGCGTTTGCCTGGCACGCGGCCGACCTGGGTTCGATTCCCAGCATCCCATAGGGTCCCCCCGAGCACTGCCAGGAGTGATTCCTGAGTGCATGAGCTAGGAGGGACCCCTGAGCATCGCCGGGTGGGACCCAAAAAGAAAAAAAAAAAAAAAAGAAGAAGAAAAAAAGAAAAGAAAGAAAGCATGCAAGGCAAACGTCCTTGGGTTGGTACTATCATGGCGGCCCCTGGGTGAATAATTTTTTTAATTAATTAATTAATTAATTAATTAAGTTTGGGGACGCTGGGAATCTAACTGGGGTCGGCCGCATGCCAGGCAAACGCCCTCCCCGCGGGGCTACTATTGCTCCAGCCCCTTTCTTTATTTTTAAAAATGGAATCGCAGTGAGAGACCCAAACTGCAAAGCTGTTCGCGGTTGCGTTTCAGTCATCAAACGTCCCAACGCCCGGTCCCTTCACCAGGGCACATTTCACGGCAATGTCCTCAGTTTCCCTCCCACCCTCCGTCCTCCCCCCCCAGCCTACCTCCTGTCTCAATGGCAAACACTTTCCTTAGTTCTGTCTCTGTCTCCGTATCTCTGTCTCTGTATCTCTGTCTTTGTATCTCTGTGTCTGTGTCTCTCTGTGTATCTCTGTCTCTGTATCTCTGTCTCTGCATCTCTGTATCTGTGTGTGTTTCTCTGTCTCTGTATCTCTGTGTCTGTGTCTCTGTCTCTCTGTCTCTGTATCTCTGTGTCTGTGTCTGTGTCTCTCTGTCTCTGTATCTCTGTCTCTGTATCTCTGTGTCTGTGTCTCTGTATCTCTGTGTCTGTATCTCTGTCTCTCTGTCTCTGTATCTCTGTGTCTGTGTCTGTGTCTCTGTATCTCTGTGTCTGTGTCTCTGTCTCTCTGTCTCTGTATCTTTGTCTCTGTATCTCTGTGTCTGTGTCTCTGTATCTCTGTCTCTGTGTCTGTGTCTGTGTCTCTGTCTCTCTGTGTGTCTGTGTCTCTGTCTCTCTGTCTCTGTATCTCTGTGTCTGTGTCTCTCTGTCTCTGTATCTCTGTCTCTGTATCTCTGTCTTTGTATCTCTGTGTCTGTGTCTCCGTCTCTCTGTGTCTGTATCTCTGTGTCTGTGTCTGTGTCTCTGTCTCTGTATCACTGTGTCTGTGTCTCTGTATCTCTGTGTCTGTGTCTCTGTCTCTCTGTCTCTGTCTCTCTGTCTCTGTATCTCTGTGTCTGTGTCTCTGTATCTCTGTGTCTGTGTCTCTGTCTCTCTGTCTCTGTATCTCTGTGTCTGTGTTTGTGTCTCTGTTACTGTCTCTGTATCTCTGTCTCTGTATCTCTGTTTCTCTATCTCTGTCTCTGTGTCTGTGTCTCTGTGTCTCTGTGTCTATCTGTCTCTGTCTCTCTGTGTCTCTGTCTCTCTCTGTCTCTCTCCTCCTCTGGACATTATGGTCTGCCATACAGAACGGTCACACGCTCGTGCCTTTCCTCACTTCCTGTCCAGAGACGTCCTTCCTTCCTCTCAGTCCTACCGGTCCTTCCTCCCTCCCACCTGCCCTTCGACCCCCGTCCCCGCCCCCCCCCCCACACACACTTAGGACAAACTTCCAGCAATAGCCCCCCCTGACATCTGCCCCTCTAGCACCCCAGAGAGAGACTCTGTCACGGGTTCGAGCTGCTCTCTCCCACCCAGCACCCAGGACTGTCCGCAGGGGAATAGACAACACACAGGCCCGCCTCCTCCCCCTCCCCGCGCCGGCCCCGTGCCCCCCGCACGCGGCTGGGATTCATTCCCGGGGAGCCGGGGGGTCGGTCCTTGGCACCGCGCGTGAGTCTATACGTTTACAGCCCCTTCCCCGGGCAGCACGGAGGCTGCCTCTGCGCTTGGAAACAAGCAACAGTCCGGGAAGTGGAGTCGTCCCCGGGGAGCACTGTCTGAGGACACGGGTGCTGGGGTAGATCCGCCTGCAGGACAACACTCCTGGGGGCCGTAGTTTGGGTTTTTAATTTTTTAAAAAAATTTTTATTTTAATGAATGACCGAGAGACACAGTCACAGACTTAGACATCTTCATGCTTTTACGTTTCGAGCGAATGAAGGCGATGATGGGGCCCCGCCCCTCTGATGTCTGTCGCTGGGTCCCACGGGTGGGGGGGGGGCTCGTGTGAGGCGGGGAGGAGAGAGAGAGAGAGAGAGAGAGACAGAGACAGAGACGGTCACTGTCTCCCCACCCGCCTCTGCTCCCGCCTGAAACTCAGGGTCACTGGGTGCTGGTCTCGCCGCCTCGCAGAAAGGAGCTTCAGGAGGAGACGGGCAGGGAAGGAAATGGGTTTTACTTGGAGGGTTTGAAGGGAAGGAGGGAGAGAGAGAGGGGGAAGGAGTGGAGAGGAAGGGGCTCAAGAGAGAACCTGGGCTTCTCCCAGGGAGGAGAGAGAGACAGAGAGAGACAGACAGAGACAGAGACAGACAGAGAGACAGACAGACACAGACAGACACAGAGACAGACAGAAACAGAGAGAGAGACAGAGAGAGAGAGACAGAGACAGACAGACAGACAGACACAGACAGACACAGAGACAGACAGAAACAGAGAGAGACAGAGACAGAGACAGAGACAGACAGAAACAGAGAGAGAGACAGAGACAGACAGACACAGACAGACACAGGGACAGACAGAAACAGAGACAGAGAGACAGAGACAGACAGAAACAGACAGACACAGGGACAGACAGAAACAGAGAGAGAGACACAGACAGGGAGACAGAGGCAGACAGAAACAGAGAGAGAGACACAGACAGAGACAGACAGAGACAGACAGACAGACACAGAGACAGACAGAAACAGAGAGAGAGACACAGACAGAGAGACAGAGACAGACAGAAACAGAGAGAGAGACACAGACAGAGAGACAGAGACAGACAGAAACAGAGAGAGAGACAGAGACAGAGACAGACAGAGACAGACAGACAGACACAGAGACAGACAGAAACAGAGAGAGAGACACAGACAGAGAGACAGAGACAGACAGAAACAGAGAGAGAGACAGAGACAGAGACAGACAGAGACAGACAGACAGACACAGAGACAGACAGAAACAGAGAGAGAGACACAGACAGAGACAGACAGACAGACACAGACAGATACAGACAGACACAGAGACAGACAGAAACAGAGAGAGAGACAGAGACAGAGACAGAGAGACAGAGACAGACAGAAACAGAGAGAAAGAGAGAGAGAGAGACAGAGACAGACAGAGACAGACAGACAGACACAGACAGACACAGAGACAGACAGAAACAGAGAAAGAGAGAGACAGAGACAGAGACAGACAGAGACAGACACAGACAGACACAGAGACAGACAGAAACAGAGAGAGAGACACAGAGACAGAGAGAAACAGAGACAGAGACAGAGACAGAGAGACAGAGACAGAGACAGAGAGACAGAGACAGACAGAAACAGAGAGAAAGAGAGACAGAGAGAGACAGAGACCTATCGTGACTGTTTTTGGCATATCGAATACACCACGGGGAGCTTTCCAGGCTCTGCCATGTGGGCGGGAGACTCTCGGGAGCTTGCCGGGCTCTCCCAGAGGGACGTCTATACCAGTTACTGTGTTTGGGGTATGAATACGCCACGGGGAGCTTGCCAGGCTCTCCCGTGCGGGCAATAGACTCTTGGTAGCTTGCCAGGTTCTCCGAGAGGGAGAATCAGGCTATTAGAAGCTTCCCGGACCGGCGGGGAGAAACTCCAAATCAATAATAGTGAGGTTTGTGTTGAAATATTAAATGTAATCAAACTAAAGTGAAAGTAAAGTGAAATTTACCAGTTACACAGGCGGGGTGGGGGGGACTGGGGGGGTGGAGGTTGGCGGAGGAGGTATACCGTGATTCTTGGTGGTGGAGTATGTGCACTGGTGAAGGGATGGGTGTTCGAGCACTGTAGGACTGAGACTTAACCCTGAAAGCTTTGTAATGTTCCACATGGTGATTCAATAAAACAATAAATTAATAAAAAAAAAAAAAAAGAAGAAGAAGGTTCCCGGGAGCTTGGTCTTCTAGTCTCTGGGTGTTGGCCGTTGGTGGGATTATACGGCTCCGGGGGCAGTTCCTGGGTGTGGCTGCCAAGCTACTGGGAAATGGGGGATCTGGGTGGAGGAGGCCCAGTCCCAATCTGAGCAGGCTTGGAGGTCTCAGCCCCGGGTCCCACATACCTGAGTTACTCTGCCGGTTCCTTCATGCGTGAGGCTCGTCCAAGTGTGCGGAGAGGGGCTGTGGCTGGGTTCCGGAGGTTTTCCACTGTCAGGGCCCCGCTTTAGGGCGGGGAGGGAAAGGGGCCCCGGGGAAGAGAGCCAGGAGCGGGGTGGGGGATGGAGAGGGGGGAGGTAAGAGACTCTGCATCGCTGTCTTCCGGGAGCTTGGTCTTCGAGTCTCTGGATGTTGCCCGTGGGTGGGGTTGCACAAAGGAAAGAGTCATAAAGTATAATTGTGCTCCTGAAAATCATCTTTTTTTTTTTCTGGCAAGAAGGTGAGAGCCGGTCACACAGCAGGGGGCGTCCTGGAGTCTGTTCTTGAGTTTGCCAGCGAGAGTTTCTATCGTCGATTACCAAGGGGTCAGGAAAGCAGCTTTGCAGGAAGGGGATCGCTCCTGACGCCTCTTAGAAGTTCCGGGGCGTGAAGCTACAAGACGGTGAAATGCGGGTCCGTGAACGAGCTTTGAAGTGTCTGTCCCGGGGAAGGATGGAGGCACAGGGCGTTCGCCTTGCACACGGCCGACCTGGGTTCGATTCCTCCGTCCCTCTCGGAGAGCCCGGCAAGCTCCCGGGAGTCTCCCGCCCGCACGGCAGAGCCTGGCACGCTCCCCGTGGCGTCTCCGAGATGCCAAACACAGTCATGACAAGTCTCACCGTGGAGACGTGACTGGCGCCCGCTTGAGCCCATCCATGAGCCACAGGAGGACAGTGATGGTGACAATGAATATATTAATTTTATATTTTAGTTTATATTTTATCCTACTGAAGGGACAAAATTTCCTATCTGTCTTTTGAAGAATACACCGGTTTTTCCCGGCTTGGGCCGGTGGCCTTGGAGACTTAATTCTCCAAGTCAAGCTCTATCTCAGTGTTCCTTCCCAGCCCTCCTCTAGAATTGTCCAAACACCATCTCTTTCTCTCTGTTTTTTGTTTGTTTGTTTGTTTGTATGCAAAGGACTCAAGGAGAAGAGAAAAACAATGTTTACAAGTCAACGGAAACTAAGAAAGAAGCTACAAATAAACAAAGACGAATGGGAGCACTGTGATGGGATTAACCCAATAAACCTAAACTACCTGAGGCTATGTGATCCTACAGTTGTTGCCTTTTGTGGGTCACCCCCGGCGATGCTCAGGGGTCCCTCCTGGCTCTGCCCTCAGGAATGACTCCTGGCGGTGCTCAGGGGACCCTATGGGATGCTGGGAATCGAACCCCGGTCGGCCGCGTGCAAGGCCAATGCCCTCCCTTGCTGTGCTCTCCCTCTAACCCTACCATCTGTTTGTTTCTTCGTGCACATCTCCACCCTCCCCCTTCTTGATGCAAACCGCCTTTGCAATATCCACCCCGCCCTGGAAACAATTCTGCACGGCCGACGGCGGGGGAGGGGGGGCGGTGATTCCCGGAGAACTGCATTCCCTTCTCCTCCCACGAGCACCAACGCCTTCTCTGTCAGTGGTCTTAAGGGGCATGAGTCACCCACCCCCGGTTTATTTTGACTCCTACTTTGGAGCCAGAATATGCCAGGCTCGTAACACTGAGAGCATCACCACGCCAAAAAAAAAAAAATATATATATATATATATATAATTTTTTTTGTTCTAGCGGGCACCAGTCACGTCTCTCATTGAGAGACTTATTGTTACTGTTTTTGGCATATCCAATACGCACGGGGAGCTTGCCAGGCTCTGCCGCGCGGGCTCGATACTCCCGGTAGCTTGCCGGGCTCTCCGAGAGGGGCGGACGAATCGAACTCGGGTCGGCTGCGTGAAAGGTGAATGCCCAACCGCTGTGCTATCGCTCCAGCCCGCAATATATATATATATATATTTGGGATATATATATTCTATATATTTTCTATATATTTGAAAATATATATTCAATATATATTCTATATATTTGGGATATATATATTCTATATATTTTCTATATATTTGAAAATATATATATTCAATATATTTTCTATATATTTGGGATCGTATATATATATATATATACGATCCCAAATATATACTTTGCAAAAATTCTCTGCAAATGCATCAGCAGCCGTTTCCCTGCCTGTCGTCCTTGACTCAGCCTTGTGCTGGGTTTTGGAGAAAGTTTAGCTGGTAGGAAAGGAACACCAGGTACACGACTCTCAGGATTCAGCGGGAAGTCACACACAGATCCTGGTGGGGGGGGAGAACTAAGGGTGCCACGGAGGAAGGAGAATTCTAGGGTGTCTGGTGTTCTTGGCTTAACCAGAGAGAGCAACAAAGGGGAAGCTGGTCTCAAGCTTCCCTCAGTGGGTGGGTCAGCAAATGGGTCACAGGCAAACTGACTTGTTGCTCTGGTCCCACTGGGATGCTCATTCTGCGTGTCCCATTTGTTGGATGTACCTGTTGAGGAGGAGGAAGTGGGGGCGGAAGGCCCAGAGAATCAACGGGTGCCATGGGGAGTCTTAGAATTTTTTTTTTTTTTGCTTTTTGGGTCACACCCGGCGATGCACAGGGGTCACTCCTGGCTCATGCACCCAGGAACTACTCCTGGCGGTGCTCGGGGGACCCTATGGGATGCTGGGATTCGAACCCGGGTCGGCCGCGTGCAAGGCCAATGCCCTCCCCGCTGTGCTATCGCTCCAGCCCCAGTGTTAGAAACCTTGATCCGGAATCTGCAACCAGCAGTCCAATGGGTGAGACTCTCACCCTCCCACAGATGCTGATTTATGGAGGTGACTGGATTCCGTTTGCACAAGGATGCGCCTCACCTGATTGGCCCGCGGTGGTGCGATAGGTTAGAGGAAGTGGGTGATTCTCATTGCCATGGGGGGTAGTCAATCAGATAGTAAACGCAACGAAGAGGTCAGGGCTGGAGCGAGAGCACAGCGGGGAGGGCGTTGGCCTTGCACGCGGCCGACCCGGGTTCGATTCCCAGCATCCCACGGGGTCCCCTGAGCACTGCCAGGAGGCATTCCTGAGTGCATGAGCCAGGAGGAACCGCTGTGTGACCCAAAAAAGCAAAAAAAAGAAGGGAGGGGTTAGGCATGGTTTTGTGTATATGTGTATGTACATCTCTCTCTCTCTCTCTCTCTCTCTCTCTCTCTCTCTCTCTCTCTCTCTCTCTCTCCATACACACATGCACACACACACACACAGAGGTCACTGTACAAATAGCAAATAGTCATAAATAAGAGTAGGACTGGGGCTGGAGAGATAGCACAGCGGGGAGGGCGTTTGCCTTGCACACAGCCGACCCGGGTTCGATTCCCAGCATCCCATAGGGTCCCCTGAGCACCGCCAGGAGTCATTCCTGAGTGCATGAGCCAGGAGTGACCCCTGTGTATCACCGGGTGTGACCAAAAAAGCAAAAATAATAATAAATAATAATAATAATAAACAATAAATTAATATTATTAATAATAATAACAAATAAGATTAGGGGAAGGATGGAAGAGGAAGAAAGGAAGAAGGGAAGAAAAGAGAGAAGAAAACAAGGAAGGAAATGGAAAACAGGGGAGTAGGCATGGGATTTATTTATTTATCTATTTATTTTACATTTTTTAAATAAATCTCATGCCTTCTCTCCTGTTTTCCATTTCCTTCCTTAGTTTCCTAACTAATGTCCACCCCCACCCCTGCCCCTCCCAACAGACACACACACACACACACACACGTGGCAAGCTTCCAACCATGGACCCATTCTCCAGCCTCCCACGAGGGATACGTCCTCTCATCTGTCCTGCCTGGAAAAATGTTATAACAGTCCGTGAGGAATAATAATTCCAAGGGGAAAAAATGTGTCCACAGTTGAGTGGGCGACCACACTTTCTCTCCTCAGCAAAGGGCGGTGCCTACCGGGTCTGGTGGACTTGAAGTCCAATGTCAACACACCAGCCCAGCCACGTAAGTGGGGTGACTAGTTGGAGGGGAGTGAGGGCGGAGACTGTGTCCAGATGGCTGTCTCCTCCACTCCCATACCTTCCTTGGGTTTTCTCTGGTGTGTAATAGTGTGCCTACCCCCCCCCCCCCACCCATTGCGGCCTTGCGACCTCCTATCTCTTCATTCTCAGCAATTGAAAACAAATGATCAAGTGCTTCCTTTTCAGCAGGTCCGACTTTGGGGGGTGGGGGAATCTCCAAACAATAATAGTGAGGTTTTTTTTGTTGAAATATTGAATGTAATCAAAGTAAAGAGGAAGCAAAGTGAAATTTATCAGCTACACAGGCGGGGGTGGGGGGCTGGGGAGGGTGGGGGGTGGGGGGGAGGTTTACTGTGATATTATTGGTGGTGGAATATGTGCACTGGTGAAGGGATGGGTGTTCGAGCACTGTGTAACTGAGACTTAAGCCTGAAAGCTTAGCAACTTTCCACATGGTGATTCAATAAAAAATAAATAAATAAATAAAAATAAAAGTGTGCCTACCTCACCGTGATTTGGAAGCCTGCCTCGTGAGCTGGGGAAGAAGGCGGCTGGGATGGAGAAGGGGTCACTGAGTCAGGGATGGTTGGAGGGATGCTCGGGATGGGAGACGTGTGCTGAGAGTCGACAAAGGACCCACCGTGACGGCCTCTCGGTGTCTGTGTTGCAAACCATGATGCCCCAAAGCAGAGAGAGAGTGTGGGGGAGATTGTCTGCCATGGAGGCAGGGGGAGGGCGGGATGGGGGGATACTGGGGACGTGGGTGGTGGGGAATGGGCATGGGTGGACGGATGGGTGCCCGAGCATTGTGTGACTGAAACGCAACCATGCAAGTTTGTAACTGTATCACACGGTGATCCAATAAAACTTTAAAATGTATGCCTACCAATCATCATCATCATCATCATCATCCCCTTGACCGTTGAATTTCTCAAGTGGTCTCAGTACCGTCTCCATTCGTCCTAGCCCTGAGATTTTAGCAGCCTCTCTCGACTCGTCCTTCCCAACAGTGCCGCATTGGAGGCTCTTTCAGGGTCAGGGGAATGAGACCCAGCATTGTTACTGGTTTTGGCATATGAATACGCCACGGGGAGTTTTCGAGGCTCTCCCATGTGGGCAGGAAACTCTCGGTAGCTTGCCAGGCTCTCCCAGAGGGAGAACTAGGCTATAAGATGTTTCTCTCTTCCGGGAGCTTGCTTTTATAGTCTCTGGATGTTGGCTGTTGGTGGGATTACACGGCCCCTGGGGCAGTCCCTGGGTGTGACTGCCTAGCTACTGGAAAATGGGGGATCTGGGTGGAGGAGGCCCAGTCCCGATTCGAGCAGACTTGGAGGTCTCAGCCCCGGGTCCCACACACCTGGGTTCCTCTGCCAGTTCCTTCATGCGTGAGGCTCGTCCGAACGTGTGGAGAGGGGCCTTGAGCATGGTTGTAGCTGGGTCCTGGAGGTCTTCAGCCGTGAGAGCTCTGCTCGGGGCAGGGAGGGAAACTCAACCCACCCCTTCCGAGGGGCTCCAGGGAAGACAGCCAGGCAAGGGGGCAAGAGACTCTGCATTGCTCTCTTCCGGGAGCTTGGTTTTACAGGCTATCCCATGAGATGTGATTCACTCATCACACACAGCCCCCGGATGCCAGAGATGAGCTTCAATAGGACTGGATGTGTAGGAGCCATAGCATGGAATAGGACTGCCCACGCCAAGGTCAGGGGGAAACTGAAAATATCACACTTGGTTCCTTTTGCTTTTGCGTCTCCAGGAATGCACAAATTTGACTTCGGCAGAACAAAGTATTCCAAGCTGCGATTCTCCCTCACGCTTGTTTGTGTTGGGATTCTGGCTTCTGGAAGTCACAGCTGGTGGTGCTCAGGGCTTAGTCCTGGCTCTGCACTCAGGGATCACTCCAGGAGGGACCACGTGGGACGCCAGGGATGGGACCCGGGTCAGCCGTGTGCAAAGCAAGAGCCCTACCTGCTCTTCAACTCCTCTCTCCAACCCCTCCTTGAGCTTCCTCCCCCGAATCATCATCCTATAAATATGTCTCCGTCAACCACAATAACAAGATTTGGGAACATAATTTTCTGATGAGCTTCCTTGGCAGCAGAAGAAAAAAAGAGAGAGAGAGAGAGACAGACTTCTGTTCAATAAAAAACACATTTCCCGGCACTTTTCCTTGGGAAGAAGCTATGTTCCAGTCATTATTTGTTTCTGAGTCATTAAGACCAAAAATGTGTCGTTAACTGTCCCCCCCCCACCCCCTCTCAGCCCCACCAAGGAAAGACAGTGAGACGCTTTACAAAGGCAGTTTGTGAGGCTTTATCGGAGGGGTTGCAGGTTGGTGTATAATTGTCCCAAAGCATCCAACGCAATGGGTTCTGAGAACACATCGTTGGCTGGAAAGGAAATCTAGGTTCTCCCAACGCCCACTGGTTCTTCAAACACCGCCAAATGCCTTTCCGAAACAAAGCATCTCTCAATTACATGGTCGGACCAAAATGGGGGGTATTTGGAGGCGTATAATTTCACGGAAGCAGGGAAAGATCACAGATTCTGGGAGCGGAGTCGATTTGGCACACGTACAAAAAGGAATGCTCCACCACCTTGAAAGAGTCTCATCATTTAATTTTTATTTCCAGGGAGATTCAAGCCTCTCCTCCTTGTAATTAACAAGCTCCCAGTGAATGAATGGGAGTTCTTTATTTCCATTTCTCTTTTGTTCTCTCTCTCTGTCTCTCTCTCTCTGACACACACACACACACACACACACACACACACACAAGTGCACAACCACTGGCTACATTCCAGCCGACCTCACATTTCAACATAACACATACACAGAGATATCCCTGCTTCCATGGAACTTGGGCATTTGAATCAGCTCCAAATGCACCCCCTGGCATGCACCCAGATCTTTGATCTTGTGACCAGGGTAATTCGAAGCCATGACATATAACCAGGACATAGAATTACTGCAGATAACAGGACTGACTTTGGGCGGCCATGTGCCAAAGGGCATTAGCTGTGTTTCAGAGAACATTTGCCTCAGCCACTGGTGACGGGAGGTAGCTGCCTTGCAGAAAGGAGAGTTTCTGCACATCTCTCCTCCGACACCATCAGGGAAGATAGCATCAAAATATCTTTTCTTGCTTGGTGTCAGTATCCCCACCGACGCTGACTAGCTGTGGAGACAGGGAATTCTGTGCATCGAGCATGTTCTCACATTGGGGAATCAACTATTTTGGGGAATAGGAAGAGGCTAATGCAAAGGTTTCTAAAAGCCAACGTGATGCAACAGATTCAAGGCTCGGGCTATGGGGGGCTGATGCCAGCAATCAGACCAGGACCCACTTAAACCAGGACCATCACCATTCTTTTGGTACTGCTTTAATATTTCTTTCTGTTATTTATTTTTAAAAAAAATTTAGGGACTGGAGTGATAGCACAGCGGGGAGGGCGTTTGCCTTGCATGCGGCTGACCCGGGTTCGAGTCCCAGCATCCCATAGGGTCCCCCGAGCACTGCCAGGGGTGATTCCTGAGTGCAGAGCCAGGAGGAACCCCTGAGCATCACCAGGTGGGACCCAAAAAGAAAAGAAAAAAATGTTAATTGAATCACCACGAGATAGACCCTTACAAAGCTGTTCATGGTCGGGTGTCCATGAACAGTCCTACAAGGTTCCAACCCCCGTCCCTCCCCCAGGGCACATTTCCCAGCACCAGTGACCTCAGGGCCCCTCCCCTCAACCCCCACCCCTGCCTGCCTCTATGGTGGGCACTTTTCTTGTCTCTCTCTCCATATCTGTCTCTGTCTCTCTCTCTGTCTCTGTCTCTCTCTCATCTTTTGGGCACTGTGGTTTGCAATACGGATATTGAAAGGCCATCAGGAATGTCCCTCCCCTACTTTTAACCCTCAGCTCATGTCCAGCGTGACCCTTCCCAGCTATAATTGTCACCCTGGTCCCTTCTCTGTCTGACCTACCCTCAGCCCCACACACACTTGTGGTAGATTCCAACCATTGAACAGTCCTCCTAACCCCCGGTTTTTTTTTTTTTTTTTTTTTTTTTTGCTTTTCGGGTCACACCCAGTGATGCACAGGGCTTACTCCTGGCTCTGCACTCAGGAATGACTCCTGGCCATGCTCAGGGGACCCTATGGGATGCTGGGAATCGAACCCGGGTCGGCCACATACAAGGCAATCACCCTCCCCATTGTGCTCCCGCTCCAGCTCCTGTTCTTTGAGCTCTTTTGGCATCCTCAACAACTGCATTCTAAATTCTTTATCAGGGGGCTGGAGCGATAGCACAGTGGGGAGGGTGTTTGCCTTGCACGCGGCTGACCCGGGTTCAAATCCCAGCATCCCATAGGGTCCCCTGAGCACCGCCAGGAGTCATTCCTGAGTGCAAAGCCAGGAGGGACCCAAAAACAAAACAAAAAAAATTCCTTATCAGCGGGTTTATGCCACGCTCTGGTCCTGGTTAATCACCTGGGCTAGCGTCGACACTCATGAAGCTTAGCGGGTTTGGGCCGGGCTTTGTCTCCACCGTGACCTTTGCAGCCTGGAGTTGCTTGTCAAGTGTCGCTTGCTGCGGAAGAACCCGCGGCTAGGGCGCCTTTCTCTGTTTAAAGGTGTGTTTTGGCACCGTGAGCAGACGCACAGCTGTGGGATGAAGTCGTCACGGGCGGGGTTCCCTCCAGACCGGGCAGCATTTAGTCACCGACACACCAGATTCCACGGGACAAACGTCACTTTTATTGCATGTCTCTACGGAAAGACTCTGAAA
>NW_026570969.1:0-122314 GCF_027595985.1 Sorex araneus
AGGGAGAGAGAGAGAGAAAGAGAGAGGGAGAGAGAGAGGGAGAGAGAAAGAGAGAGGGAGAGAGAGAGAGAAAGAGAGAGGGAGAGAGAGAAAGAGAGAGGGAGAGAGAGAGAGAGAGAGAGAGAGGAGCAGGAAGCGGACCACAGACCCCCCTAAGGCCGCGTGTGCAAGCGCGGCCTGACGCCCCCTCCCGCCCCCCGGCCGTCACCTTTGTAGACCCCGTTCCAGCCGCCCAGCCGGGCGCCCCTTGCCCCGGGCCTCCAGGTGGGCGCCGTTGTCGGAGGTGAAGTACACGAGGGTGCAGTCCGTCAGCTGCTCCTGGTCCAGGCGCTGCAGGATCTTCCCTGGGGGGCGGGAGAGAAGACGGGACACTTTCTCCCTGCCCCGGGGGGGGGATTTAATATCAATCAAACCAATCAATGATCAATCGAATTATTCATCTTAATAGTTAATATTAATGAAGTTATTTATCTTAATATTTAATCTTGATATTTAATATCAATTGAAGTATTTGTTTTAATATTTAATTTTGATATTTAATATTAATTAAATTGTTTATTTTAGTATTTATTTTAATATTTAATATTAATTGAATTATTTATTTTGATATTTAACTTTGATGTTTAATATTAATTAAATTATTTATTTTGATACTTAATTTTGATGTTTAATGTTAATTAAATTATTTATCTTGATATTTAATCTTGATGTTTAATATCAATTAAATCATTTATTTTAATATTTAATCTTGATGTTCAATATCAATTAAATCATTTATTTTAATATTTAATCTTGATGTTTAATATCAATTAAATCATTTATTTTAATATTTAATCTTGATGTTTAATATCAATTAAATTATTTATTTTAATATTTAATTTAATGTTTAATATTATTTATTTATTTATTTTGCTTTTTGAGTCACACCAGGTGATGCTCAGGGGTCCCTCCTGGCTCTGCACTCAGGAATGACTCCTGGCGGTGCTCCGGGGTCCCTATGGGATGCTGGGACTCGAACCCGGGTCGGCCGCCTTGCAGTACGACCTTGGGCTCTGTAGCCCTCCCTCCTTTCTGTATTGAGTCTCCGAGAGATACCCAGGTGGAAAGCTGCTCACGGCCGGGTTTCCGTCATACAGTGCTCCAACCCCCGTCCCTCCACCAGAGCACAGTTCCAGCACCAGTGACCCCAGGGCCCTCCCACCACCCCCCTCCCCAGCCTGCCTCAATGGCAGGCATTTTCCTTCTCTCTCTGTCTCTCCTCTCCTCTCTCTCTCCTTCTCTCTGTGTCTCTGTCTCTCTCTGTCTCTGTCTCTGTCTGTCTCTCTCTTTCTCTGTCTCTCTCTTTCTCTCTCTCTGTCTCTGTCTCTGTCTGTCTCTCTCTTTCTCTCTCTCTCTCTCTGTCTCTCCTCTCTTCTCCTCTCTCCTCCTCTCTGTGTCTCTGTCTCTCTCTCTGTCTCTGACTCTCTCTCTCTGTCTCTCTTTCCTTTGGGGCATCCTGGTTTGCAATACAGACACCGAGAGGCCATCACGGTGCGTCCTTTGTCGACTCTCAGCACACGTCTCCCATCCCGAGCATCCCTCCAACCATCCCTGACACAGTGACCCCTTCTCCCTCCCAGCCTCCTTCTCCCCCAGCTCAGGAGGCAGCTTCCAACCATGGGCCCATTCTCCTGGCCCTGGTCTCTACCGCCCTTGGGTGTCCGTCTCCTGTTAGGTTATTCTATACTCCACCAATGAGTGCAGTTCTTCTATGTCCGTCCCTCTCCCTCTCTGACTCATTTCCCTCAGCATGATCCTCTCCTACCCTCATCTTCCCCTTCTCCAGCCCCTTCTGCCTCCACACCCCCTTCACCACGTCACGTGGCAGAGCTACGAGGCAGGAGGTCCAAGCTGCGGAGGTAAGGACGGTTGTCTAGACGCACAAAGTTTCTCTTTCCACCTCACACTGGCCGCCCCAGGCTGAGCGTGAGGAGTCTGTTTACCGGACAAGACCCCAGTGCTCCGGCAGCACACGGAATACCCTCTGTGCAGTGCAAGAACACGCATGGAAATAGGGGCTGGAGCGACAGCACAGCGGGGAGGGTGTTGGCCTGGCATGTGGCTGACCCGGGTTCGATTCCCGGCATCCCATAGGGTCCCCTGAGCACCGCCAGGAGTGACTCCTGAGTGCAGAGCCAGGAGGGACCCCTGAGCATCGCCGGGTGGGACCCAAAAAGAAAAAAAAAGCATATAAGGGTGCCGGAGTGATAGCACAGCGGGTAGGGCGTTTGCCTTGCACGCGGCTGACCCGGGTTCATTCCCCGGCATCCCATATGGTCCCCCAAGCACCGCCAGGAGTAATTCCTGAGTGCAAAGCCAGGAGTAACCCCTGAGCATCGCTGGGTGTGACCCAAAAATTAAAAAAAAAGCATATAAGTAAATATTATTATATTTATATTATAATCATATCTATAGGATATACTGTAATTATATATAATATTATAAAGGTTATTTTCCATATTGATATATGTAGGATATACTATAATATAGGATACACCATAAAATAATTATACAGGATATACTATAATTAAATATATCATATATTACGTATACATAATATATTCATATATACATATACTATATATAGCATTACGCATAGTATCATTGTTACATTGTTTATTACCTATTTGTCTTATGCCCATGTTTTTTTTTTGTTTGTTTGTTTGTTTGTTTTGCTTTTTGGGTCACACGCAGCAATGCACAGGGGTTATTTCCTGGCTTATGCGCTCAGGAATTCCTCCTGGTGGTGCTCGGGGGACCCTATGGGATGCTGGGAATCGAACCCGGGTTGGCCGCGTGCAAGGCAAACGCCCTACCCGCTGTGCTATCACTCCAGCCCGTGTTATGCCCATGTTTAAGTGTTAATATAGAGTATACATATAACATGCCCAGAACAAAATGTTACTTTGTACTGCACAAAATATATAAAATGTAAACTACTCTATGATGTAAAATAGTATGTTTAATATGTACACACAAGTGGATACTGTGAATATCCACTTGTGTGTAACATATTATCCACTTGTGTGTAACATATTGTGTGTAACATAAACAGTATACCTAACACACATGGGACAAATCATATGACCTCTGTAAGTATATTTATTAATATAACTGGTAATTGATAGATAATATATAAAAAAAAGAAGGTGCTCACGGTACCTTAAATGATTAACCACAATAAATTTATATATATACACATAACTATACCACAACACATAATAACTATCATTCATGTAGAAACATGCAAACATACCGGCTATTAAAACTCCACGTAATATTCATAATATGAGGTGTTAAATTTATTCATAAAATATGTGAGCCACTGAACGTAAGTATATAATAAAACACTTAGCTATAAAAGTGATCATTCCTCGTAATCATATGATGACAGGCAAGAATGCATGAAATAACAGCATCCTATAAAATTATAGGACAGTGGGGCTGGAGCGATAGCACAGCAGGGAGGGGGTTTGCCTTGCACGCGGCTGACCCGGGTTCGATTCCCAGCATCCCATAGGGTCCCCTGAGCACCACCAGGGGTGATTCCTGAGTGCAGAGCCAGGAGGGACCCCTGAGCATCACCGGGTGGGACCCAAAAAGCCAAAGGAGGGGCTGGAGAGATAATCCAGCCTGCAGCGGGTAAAGGAGTTCTTTTTTTTTTTTTTCCTTCTTTTTGGGTCCCACCGGGCGATGCTCAGGGCTGACTCCTGGCTCATGCACTCAGGAATGACTCCTGGCAGTGCTCGGGGGACCCTATGGGATGCTGGGAATCGAACCCGGGTCGGCCACGTGCAAGGCCAACGCCCTCCCCGCTGTGCTGTCGCTCCAGCCCCAAGGCGCTCTTTTTTGCATGCAGCCAACCTAGGCAGGCCCCTAGGCTCCGTCTTGGCCCCATCAGGAGTGACTCCTGAGCACTGATCCAGGAGTCACTCCACAGCAGAACAGCCCCCCGAGGCTCTCCCCTGAGCACTCACCGACCATCCAGTCCAGCTCCTCCACGCTGTCCCCGTACGGCCCGTATTTGCTGCGCCCCACAAACTTGTCTCTGGTGATGCCCGGGGTGCGGACGTGCAGGAAGGACACGAAAAGGAGGAAGGGGCCGCGCTTGGACCTGGGCAGGGCAGAGAAGCCGCCGCGTGACCATCCCCTGGGGGCCGCCTCATCCACCCGCCCGTACGGCTGGACCACCCCGACGTGCCCCCTCGGAGGGGATGCGTTCTGGGCGCGCCCTGGGAGACGCCCCCTCCAGCCTGCGTGGGAAGAAGGACCAATGAGGGGCTGGAGCGATAGCACGGCGGGGAGGGCGCTGGCCTGGCACGCGGCTGACCCGGGTTCGATTCCCAGCATCCCATAGGGTCCCCTGAGCACTGCCAGGGGTGATTCCTGAGTGCAGAGCCAGGAGGGACCCCTGAGCATCACCAGGTGTGACTCAAAAAGGAAAGGAAGGAAGGAAGGAAGGAAGGAAGGAAGGAAGGAAGGAAGGAAGGAAGGAAGGAAGGAAGGAAGGAAGGAAGGAAGGAAGGGAGGAAGGGAGGAAGGGAGAGAAAGAGAAAGAAAGAAAGAAAGAAAGAAAGAAAGAAAGAAAGAAAGAAAGAAAGAAAGAAAGAAAGAAAGAAAGAAAGAAAGAAAGAAAGAAAGAAAGAAAGAAAGAAAGAAAGAAAGAAAGAAAGAAAGAAAGAAAAAGAGAAAGACTTTGGGGCCTGGAGTGATAGCACAGCGGGGAGGGTGTTTGGCTTTTTGGGTCACACCCGGTGATGCTCAGGGGTTACTCCTGGCATTATTTTGTGAAAGAGGAAGTGCACGGGCAGAGAGATAGCACAGCATGTAGGGCGCTTGCCTTGTTCTCTGTTACGCAGGTTCCTACATGGGGCCCTGAAAACCACAAGAAGTGGTCCCTGAGTGGGAGATGCAGGAGCAAGAGCTGAGTGCATTAGAGAGAGAGGGGGGGAGAGAGAGAGAGAGGGAGAGGGAGGGAGAGAGAGAGGGAGGGAGAGGGAGGGAGAGAGAGAGGTAGAGAGAGGGAGGGAGAGACAGGGAGGGAGAGACAGGGAGAGAGAGAGAGGGAGAGAGAGAGAAAGAGGGAGAGAGAAAGGAGAGAAAGATAGAAAGAGAGAGATAGAAAGAGTGAGAGAGAAAGAGAGAGACGGAGGGAGGGAGAGAGAGAAAGAGATAGAGAAAGAGAGAGGGAGGGAGAGAGGGAGAGAGAGGGAGAGAGAGAAAGATAGAAAGAGAGAGATAGAAAGAGAGAGAAAGAGAGAAAGGGGGAGGGAGAGAGAGAAAGAGATAGAAAGAGAGAAAGAGAGAGAGGGAGGGAGAGAGAGAAAGAGATAGAAAGAGAGAGGGGGAGAGAGGGAGAGAGAGGGAGGGAGAGAGAGATAGAAAGAGAGAAAAAGAGAGAGGGAGGGGGAGAGAGAAAGAGATAGAAAGAGAGAGAAAGAGAAAGAGGAAGAGAGAGAGAAAGAGAGAGACAGAAAGAGAGAGAGAGAGAGAGGGAGAGAGACTTTGCCTATTTGCAGTGACATGAGGCGCGGAAAAATCCAGCCAGTGAGCCAAGGAAAGTATTTCCCAATCAGGAGGAGAGCAGGGGAGAGACAAATATTCAAATTCAAAATACAAAATTCAAAATTCAAAAATTCAAATACTCTTGGGGCTGGAGCAACAGCACAGCGGGGAGGGAATTTGCCTTGCATGCGGCCGACCCGGGTTCAATCCCCAGCATCCCATAGGGTCCCCTGAGCACCGCCAGGAGTCATTCCTGAATGCATGAGTCAGGAGTCACCCCCGTGCATCACTGGGTGTGACCCAAAAAATCAAAATAATAACAATAATAATAATAATAATAAAAATTCCAATACTGTTGAATGCCACTGGCCCCTGCAGTACAAAGATATCAGACAGACAAGCAGGGGAAAGAGGATGAGGAGCAGGTCCCTGTGACATGCGGGGACGGGAAGGAGGGGGAGGTAGGAGATGAAGAAGACATCAAGCTCTCTGCCAGCCCTCGTACCTGTCGATGAAAGCCAGTGCCTCCCTCAGCAAGAGGCTGGACACCCGCTCCTCCTTCAGCGGCTGCTGCACGATTTCGTGGTCTCTCATCAGGATGCAGTTCCAGCGGCGGATGAGCCCGTAACAAGAAAACCAGGAGATAAAAAACAGGAGGACCAGCAGGGCGAGCGTGACGATCACCATCCAGGGCACCGGGAACCAGCGGGCAAACTTGGGGATGAGCAGCAGGAGGGGCACCAGGGCCAGCATCACCGTGGACACCCAGAGCTTAATGGTCAGTCCCCGGTGGAGCTCCGGGGGGCCCGACCTCTGGCAGTCGCTCAGCATGCCGAAGGGAAGGCCGTAGAAGAAGTCGAAGCCGTGGTTCAGAGGATGGTAGCAGTGGTCGTCACGAGAGGCACAGCTCAGACCCTGATGCCACTTTCCTGCGGCGGGGGGGGGGGGTGACAGCAGGGCAGGGCAGGGCGGTCGGCCAGAGAGTATCGTTGGCCATCAATGGCCCTGGAGATCACCCAGTGCAGCTTCAGAACTGAGCTCGGATTCCAAAGGTGCAGCAGGGTCTTGGCTACCCAACTGCAGACTGGAAATGCCACAAAAATCCAACATGGGGGGGGGGGCAAAGCGATATCCCAGCAGACAGGGAGTTTGCCTTGCATGCGGCCAACCCAGGTTCAATCCCCAGCATCCCACAGGGTCCCCCAAGCAACGCCAGGAGTCATTCCTGAGTGCAGAGTCAGGAGGGACCCCTGAGCATCACTGGGGGTGACACAAAAAGCCCACATCCCCCCCCCCCAAAAAAAAGAAGAAAAAAAGAAAAGTCCCATATTCCTTATTGTGGCCGAGATGAGTCTAGAGGAACCAAGAATTTCAGAGGATGCGGGATGGTACACCCCCTAATTTGCATGTGTGATTTGATTGGCCGTCCACCAGGTCTTATTTGCCTAACAGGATAAGAAATCCTCTTACTAACCAATAGAAAGGCGTGTGCTCTCTGATTGGCTGCCCTCCGGATCCTATTTGCATAAGGGCCTGTGAAATCATCTCACCACCCCATACAAACAAGGCCATGTGCGCTCGGATTGGTTCTCCAAACATAATTTGCATGAGGCCATAGGAGATTATCTTACAGATGTTATTTGCATAAGAGATCATCTTACAATCCTTAGAAGGCTATGTGTGATCTGATTGGTCATCCTCCAGATCTCGTTTGCATAAAGGTCTATGACATCCTCTTACAAACCCAATAGAATTCCAAGTGCGTTCTGATTGGTCATCCTTCAGATCTCCTTTGCCTAAGGGTGTATGACATCCTCTTAGGAACCCAATAAAATTTCAAGTGCATTCTGATTGGTCACCCTGCAGATCTCATTTGCACAAGGGTCTCTGACATCCTTAAACAAACCCATATAATGCCAACTGCGTTCTGATTGGTCATCCTCCAGATCTTATTTGCATAACGGTCTACATTATCCTCTAGCAAACCCATAAGGCCAAGTGCGTTTTGATTGGTCATCCTCCAGATCCCATTTGCATAACGGTCTACGACATACACTAGCAAACCCATATAAGGCCAAGTGTGTTCTGATTGGTCATCCTCCAGGTCTCATTTGCATAAAGGTCTCTGACATCCTCTTACAAACACAATAGAATCCCAAGTGCGTTCTGATTGGCCATCCTCCAGATCTCATTTGCATAACGGTCTACGACATACTCTAGCAAACCCATATAAGGCCAAGTGTGTTCTGATTGGTCATCGTCCAGGTCTCATTTGCATAAAGGTCTCTGACATCCTCTTACAAACCCAATAGAATTCCAAGTGCGTTCTGATTGGTCATCCCCCAGATCTTAGTTGCATAACGGTCGATAACATCCTTTAACAAGCCCATATAATGCCAAGTGCATTCTGATTGGTCACCCTGCAGATCTCATTTGCTTAAAGGAAGGTCTAGGACATCCTCTTAGGAACCCAATAAAATTGCAAGTGCGTTCTGGTTGGTCATCCTCCAGATCTCATTTGCATAAGGGTCTATGACAGCCTCTAGCAAACCCAATAAAATTTCAAGTGCGTTCTGATTGGTCATCGTCCAGATCTCATTTGCATAAGAGTCTCTGACAGCCTCTAGCAAACCCAATAAAATTCCAAATGCGTTCTGATGGGTCATCGTCCAGATCTCATTTGCATAAGGGACTCTGACCTCCTCTCACCAACCCATATACTACCCAGTGGGTTCTGATTGGGCACCCTGCGGACTTCTTTCGGTAAAATCAGCTGAGATCCGAACTCCCCAAGCCACAGCTCCTCCCGGGGTTGGGGTGGGGGGGGGGAGTTAAATTTCTACCTTGCACAGCACATCCAAACAGCATTGCCAGCTGGTCAGGAGCCAGCCAGACCCGTGCCCACACCGCAGTGCCCGCTGGACGTACCAACCAGGCCAGTGCGGTAGCCCCGATCCTTCAGAAGCTTGGCGAACGTCGTCTCGTTGCTGGGAAGACCCCCAGAGCCTCCCAGCCAGGTGAAATCCCGGTTCAAATTGTGCGGAGAAGCCATGCCTAAAATGCAGAGGGGGGTGGGGTTCGAGCATCGTATAACTGAGACCGGAACCTGAAAGCTTTGCGACTTTCCACACGGTGATTCAATCCAAGGATAAATTAATTATTACCAGTTACACATGCGGGGTGGGGGGGCTGGGGAGGTGGGTGGGGAGGGGGGAGGTATATCGTGATTCTTGGTGGTGGAATATGTGCACTGGTGAAGGGACGGGTGTTTGAGCATTGTATAACTGAGGCTTAAACCTGAAAGCTTTGTAACTTTCCACATGGTGAATCAACAACAGAATTAAAAAAAAAAAAAAAAAAAAAGGGGCTGGAGAGATAGCACAGCGGGTAGGGCGTTTGCCTTGCACGCGGCCGACCCGGGTTCAAATCCCAGCATCCCATATGGTCCCCTGAGCACGGCCAAGGGTAATTCCTGAGTGCAGAGCCAGGAGTAACCCCTGTGCATCGCCAGGTGTGACCCAAAAAGCAAAAAAAAAAAAAAAAAGAATTAAAAAAAAAAGAATAAATTAATTTAAAAAAATAGGAAGGTCACATGTTCTAATTGAAGATAATAAAAATTAATTAAAATTAATAAAAAATTAATTTTATTTAATTTCAATTGATAAAATTAATTAATTAATGCAGAGGGGCACACAGGTGAGCACCAAACTGGAGTACCTCCTCCAGTACTTCCTCAGAGTGGCTTACCAGGATTCATGCCAAACCCCTGAACCCGTGTCTTCCAGCCCCTTCTCCAAGGACAGATGTCTTCCCCCCAGAGACAGACGTGATGGTGACCGACTCATCATTGAGTGCTCACCCAGGTGACCCTGAACATGGCCCGAATTGAGGTCCCGTCGTCTGAGACACGAACGCCACTAGACGTTTGAGCTCCGATCCAAGTTGGGAGGGAAAGAGCCCATGTCTGGGGGTCCTGTGGTTTCTTCGGAAACCAGGTCGGTCACGTGCCAGGCAAACGCCCTACCTGCGGGGCTATCGCTCCAGCCCCTGCTGTTGTTTTTTGTTTTTTTTTTTTTTTTTTAGACGGGTTAACATTGCTTCCCACTGTTTCTCCCAACAACTTGGTCCAACACCCAATCTACAGCAGCAACCCCAACGCGCAACTCGATCTCTGGTCAAAGGGACAAAAAGGTAGCCCAGCAGCAAGGATCTGCAAGTACAACCTTGCACCGGCCAACTCAGGGTCAATCCCTGGCACCTGCTAGGATCCCCTGAGCACTGTGAAACCACAAACACAGAAATAAGCCTTGAGCACTTCCAGGTATGGCCACCCACCTCCAAAAAAAAAAATGTTTTCCTTGAACCCGGCCAACCCAAGTTCGATTCCCAGCATCCCATATGGTCCCCCGAGCACTGCCAGGAGTCATTCCTGAGTGCATGAGCCAGGAATAAATAACCCCTGTGCATTGCCGGGTGTTTTTCAAAAAGAAAAAAAAAGTTTAACAATTTAGTTAAACCCAATAAAACTGCAATATTTTAATTTAAAGAACCACATAAAAGAATAAACTCTCCTCAAACCCTAATAGCTATGTTTTTCAAGAACAGTGGTTCTATATTTTTTTTTTTGCTTTCTTTTTGGGGGGGTCACACCTGCCAATGCACAGAGGTTATTCCTGGCTCTGCACTCAGGAATCACCCCCGGGGGTGCTCAGGGGACCCTATGGGATGCTGGGAATCGAACCCGGGTCAGCCGCGTGCAAGGCAAACGCCCTCCCCGCTGTGCTATTGCTCCAGCCCCGGTTCTATATTTTTTTCAAATGTAGGAGAACTGCTATTTATTCAGCCATTGAGTAAGCTGATGGAATTAGGCATACACTCCACATTACTTTTTTAATTGAGGATGCTAACTTAATTTTATTAATTATCATTATCATTATTATTATTAATCAATGTGAGATACAGTTACAAAGCTTTCCTGTTTAAATGACTGAACACCCAACCCTTCAACACGGTACATTTCCGACCCCCCAAAAAACCCAGTATCCCCCCCATCCCACCCCTCCCCCTGCCTCTAAGGCAGACAATCCTCCCCATAGTCTCTTTTTTTTGGGGGGGGGTCACACCTGGCGATGCACAGCGGTTACTCCTGGCTCTGCACTCAGGAATCACCCCTGGCGGTGCTCAGGGGACCCTATGGGATGCTGGGAATCGAACCCAGGTCGGCCGCATGCAAGGCAGACGCCCTCCCCGCTGTGCTAATCACTCCAGCCCCTCCCCATACTCTTTTATATAGCTTGTTACGAATAGCATAAGAAGTCACACGCTCCTGGAATTCTACAATGTTAGATAATCAGGGGCTGGAGCGATAGCACAGCAGGGAGGGCGTTTGCCTGGCACGCGGCCGACCCGGGTTCGATTCCCAGCATCCCATAGGGTCCCCCGAGCACCGTCAGGAGTCATTCCTGAGTGCATGAGCCAGGAGTCACCCCTGTGCATCGCCGGGTGGGACCCAAAAAGCAAAAAAAAAAAAAATTAGAGTCTGGAGAAATCTCTGCAAGAGTCACTGAGTGGTTCTATTTATTTATTTTTTTTTTCTGTAAGCAAATATCCGTCCCCGTATGCATGCTCTGTGTGTGCAGAATTCGAACGGCTACCGTTGGTATAACATATACGGGCAAGTGTGCAAGGCACTCGCCTTCCGGGTCGCTGGGAAGAGATTAAGGAGAACCCCCCAGCCCCTGTTGGTCACCCGGCCCGTACGGGACCTCCCACGCCCCTTCCTCAGAGCCAGCATCGAGCCAGCATCGTGACAGCTGCCCAGGCCCCTGGCAGCCACAGGGGGGGTGCAGAAGAGGCTTCAGGGTCCGTGCCCACCTGAGCGGATGGGGTAGCGTCCAGTCAGGAAGGCCGCCCGGCTCGGGGTGCACATGGACGCAGCGGCCAGGTGCTGGGGTCAGCAGCACGCCCTCGCTGGCCAGGCGGTCGATGTTCGGGGGTGCTGTGGGCAGACGGAGCAAGCGTGAGGGGAAACGCCCGACGTGGGCATCGACCAGGAGATGCAGAACACTCCCGGGCACATGTGCGGGGTGGGGGTGGGGGCGGGCGGGAACTGGACGGTGTTTGCAGGAAAATCTGACACGAGGTCCCTCCGTCGGAGAGAATCTTACTGACCTACTAGGATGCCTCAGTCAAAAGTCAGACTGTCCAGTTGGGAGGGAGAAGGGGTCACTGTGTCGGGGAGGGTTGGAGGGATGCTCGGGATGGGAGATGTGTGGTGGTGAGAGTCAACAAAGGACGCACCGTGACAGCCTCTCGGTGTCTGTATTGCAAACCATGATGCCCCAAAGCAGAGAGAGAGTGTGGGGGAGATTGTCTGCCATGGAGGCAGGGGGAGGGCGGGATGGGCGGACACTGGGGACACGGGGGTGGGGGATGGGCACGGGTGGAGGGATGGGGGTTCCATCATTGTGTGACTGAAACTCAAACATGGAAGCTTTGTCACTGTAGCTCACAGTGATTCTATAAAAATATATATAGGGGCCGGAGCAATAGCACAGCAGGGAGGGCATTTGCCTTGCACACGGCCGGTCCCGGTTCGATCCCCAGCATCCCAAAGGGTCCCCTGAGCACCGCCAGGAGTCATTCCTGAGTGCAGAGCCAGGAGGAACCCCTGAGCATCGCCGGGTGGGACCCGAAAAGCCAAAAAAAAAAAAAAAGTTCCAAGCACTGCTGCAGTAAGGGCTGTGGAACTAGGAGTTAGGCGGGGTTGGAGGAAGATTGTGTTTTCTCAGCAACCTCCACTGTTCCTCACTGTGGGGTCTGTTTAGCCTTCTGCAGGGGCTGGAAATGCAGGTTCATGTGTGTGTGTGTGTGTGTGTAACACACACACACACACACACACACACAAAGGAGAGAAGACAGGGTTGTTTCTGATTTTTTTTTTTCCTTTTTGGGTCCCACCCGGCGATGCTCAGGGGTCACTCCTGGCTCATGCACTCAGGAATGACTCCTGGCGGTGCTCGGGGGGACCCTATGGGATGCTGGGATTTGAACCCGGGTCGTCCGAGTGCCAGGCAAACGCCCTCCCCGCGGGGCTCTCGCTCCAGCCCCCGGGGTCGACTCCGATGTCCTTACCTCATTGTGTGGTTCCCGTAGCAGCACAAATCCCCGATGCCCAAGTCGTCGGCCATTAACAGCACAATATTGGGTCTGGTGTTCCTGCTCGTCGTGACCCCATGGGCGCCCGCAACCCAGCACCACAAGGATACAAACAGCCAGGGGCTCCTGCAAGGTGGGGGTGGGGAGAGGAGGCAGAACAACCAACAGACACCATCAGCCAACCGGCATCGAGTGACACACCAACCGCCCCGTGGAGTTGTGTGGGTGCCTTGCTCTTGTTTCAGTCCCGTTTTCACAGACCAACGTCACAACAGCGGGACTGGGCTCGACACGTATGGCGAGATTCAGTACAGCAGAGGGCTCCGGGGAGGAACAAGACACGACTGACACGGAGTCCCAGGTGCCCGGTCTCTGCGTGAAGTCTAGACACCGGGGCCCAGGGTCAGAGCACAGTGGGGACGGCGTCCACTGGGCAGGGGGATGTAACTGGATCCCCGGTACAGCACGTGGTCCCCTGAGTCCAGGCGGGAGGGAGTCCTGGGTGCAGAGCCAGGAAAAAGCCCTGTGTCCTGCTGGGTGTGGCCTGAAGGATAAGGGAAGGACGGGAAGAAAAGAGGGAGGGAAAGGAGGGAAGGAAGGAAAGGAGGGAAGGAAGGAAGGAAGGAAGGAAGGAAGGAAGGAAGGAAGGAAGGAAGGAAGGAAGGAAGGAAGGAAGGAAGGAGGAAGGAAGGAAGGAAGGAAGGAAGGAAGGAAGGAAGGAAGGAAGGAAGGAAGGAAGGAAGGAAGGAAGGAAGGAAGGATGGAAGGAAGGACGGAAGGAAAGAGGGAAAGGAGGGCAGGAAGGAAAGGAGGGAAGGAAGGAAAGAAGGAAGGGAGGGAGGAAGGGAGGAATGAAGGGAGGGAAGAAGAAAGGAAAACAGGAAGAAAGAAAATAGAAAGAGAGGAAGGAAGGAAGGAAGGAAGGAAAGAAGGAAGGAAGGAAGGAAGGAAGGAAGGAAGGAAGGAAGGAAGGAAGGAAGGAAGGAAGGAAGGAAGGAAGGAAGGGGAGAAAGCAAAAAAGAGAGAAAAAGAAATGAAAGAAGGAAGGAATGAACTAATGAAAAAGGGGAGAGAAGTCAAGGAAGGCAGGGAAGATAGAAAAAGAGGGAGGGAGGGAGGAAGGGAAGAATGAAGAAAGGGAAGAAGAAAGGAAAAGAGGAAGGAAGAAAATAGAAAGAGAGGAAGGAAGGAGGGAAGGAAGGAAGGAAGGAAGGAAGGAAGGAAGGAAGGAAGGAAGGAAGGAAGGAAGGGAGAAAGGGAGAAAGAGAAATGAAAGAAAGAAGGAATGAACTAATGAAAAAGGGGAGAGAAGTCAAGGAAGGCAGGGAAGATAGAAAAATGGGAGGAATGAAGGGAGGGAAAGAAGGAAGAGAAGGAAGGAAGGACAGAGGGAGAGAGAAGGGGAGAAGGAGGAAATAGAGAAGAGAAGAAGAATGAGGAAGGGGAAAGAGGGAGAAACAGAGAGGAAGGAAGAAAAGAAGAAAGGAAAGAAAGAAGAAAAGAAGAGGGAGGAAGGAAGGAAGGAAGGAAGGAAGGAAGGAAGGAAGGAAGGAAGGAAGGAAGGAAGGAAGGAAGGAAGGAAGGAAAAATATAGGAAGGAAGGGAAGGAAGAAAGGAAGGAAGGAAGAAAGGAAGGAAGGAAAAATAGAGGACGGAAGCGAAGGAAGAAAGGAAGGAAGAAAGGAAGGAAGGAAGGAAGGAAGGAAGGAAGGAAGGAAGGAAGGAAGGAAGGAAGGAAGGAAGGAAAAATAGAGGAAGGAAGGGAAGAAAGGAAGGAAGGAAGGAAGGAAGGAAGGAAGGAAGGAAGGAAGGAAGGAAGGAAGGAAGGAAGGAAGGAAAAATGGAGGAAGTAAGGGAAGGAGGGAGGAACATGGAGGGAGAGAGGGAGGGAAGGAGAGGAGGGAGGGAGGGAGAAAGGAGGAGAAAGGAGAAGGAGAAGGAGGAAGGGGAGGAGGAGGAGGAGGAGGGGGAGGAGGGGGAGGAGGAGGGGGAGGAGGACGGGAAGGGAGAGCACCCCTGTTCCTCCCCCACCGCCTGGCCCACCTGAGGCTGCCCCTGCCTGTCAAGGGAAGCCACAGCTGCTTGCTAGAGCCCTGGAGAGCCGTGGGCGGGCGACACTCATTAGGGCCCTTTTATTGGAGTCCAGCGAGGGCACCTGCCCCACCCAGGGTGCCCAGGACCCTCAATTTACCACAAACCGCAGGGGTGCCGCGGAGGTTTCACCTGGGGGCGGGAGCCGCACCTCTGACAAGGATGAATAGCAGCAGTTTATGGGGCTCCTGTGTCCCCCCAGCCACACACACACACACACACACACACACACACACACACACACACACCCTGTGCCCTCACTGGCCTTACAGCTAATGAGCCCCACCACCGCCTGCTTTATGGGGCAGGGAATAGGGGGTCAGAGGGGTGAAGGTACTTCCACGGGGCTGGTGAAATGCAGGGGAAGGGCCTGGGGACCAGGTCCTGGCTGGCAGGGGTGCGTCTGTTCCCCGTATCTGTTCCCGGGACCCTCCCCACCTGTTGGGCCTCTGGAAAGAACCTCCAAGGTGCGCTGGAGGGAGAGCACGGGGTTGGGGGGGGAGACACTGGCTTTGCACGGAGAAGAGTTCGGTTCGATGCCAGGCACCCCATAGGAGGGGAAGGGGAGGGAAGGGCTAGGGAAAGGAAGGGAAGGGGAGGAGAGGGAGGGGAAGAGAAGGGAAGGGGAGAGAAAAGAAGGGGAAGAGAAGGGGAGGGGAGGGGAGGGGAAGGAAGGGGAGGGGAGGGGAGGGGAGGGGAGGGAAGGGAAGGGAAGCGAAGGGAAGGAGAAGAAAGGGGATGGAAGGGGAGGGGAGGGAAGGGAAGGGGAGGGGAGGGGAAGGAAGGGGAACGGAGGGGAGGGAAGGGAAGGGAAGGAGAGGAAAGGGGAGGGAAGGGGAGGGGAGGGGAGGGAAGGGAAGGGAAGGGGAGGGGAGGGAGGGAAGGGAAGGGAAGGGGAGGGGAGGGAGTGGAGGGGAGGGGAGAGGAGGGGAGGGGAGAGGAGGGAAGGGAAAGGGAGGAAAGGGTAGGAAAGGGGAGGGAAGGGGAGAGAAGAGGAGGGAAGGGAAGGAGAGGGGAGGGAAGGGGAGGGGAGGGAAGGGGAGAAAAGGGGAGGGAAGGGAAGGGGAGGGGAGGGAAGGGGAGAGAAGGGGAGGGAAGGGAAGGGGAGGGGAGGGAAGGGGAGAAAAGGGGAGGGAAGGGAAGGGGAGGGGAGGGAAGGGGAGAGAAGGAGAGGGAAGGGAAGGGGAGGGGAGGGAAGGGTAGGGGAGGGAAGGAGTGTGGAAGGGAGGGAGGGGAGGGGAGGGAAGGAGTGTGGAAGAGAGGAGAGGAGAGGAGAGGAGAGGAGAGGAGAGGAGAGGAGAGGAGAGGAGAGGAGAGGAGAGGAGAGGAGAGGAGAGGAGAGGAGAGGAGAGGAGAGGGGAGGGGAGGGGAGGGGAGGGGAGGGAAGAGGAGGGGAGGAGAGGGAAGAGGAGGGGAGGGAAGAGGAGGGGAGAGGAGGGGAGGGGAGGGAAGAGGAGGGGAGGGGAGGGAAGAGGAGGGGAGAGGAGGGGAGGGGAGGGAAGGGACGGGAAGGGGAGGGAAGGGAAGGGAAGGGAAGGGAAGGGAAGGGAAGGGAAGGGAAGGGAAGGGAAGGGAAGGGAAGGGAAGGGAAGGGAAGGGAAGGGAAGGGAAGGGAAGGGAAGGGAAGGGAGAGTTGTGGCCCCAAACACACAGGCCCAAGGAGCAGGTTCCCTGTGGCAGGCTGGCCCCCCTCTCCCCTGCTCCCCTTTGAAGGCTGCCCTGTAATTGTCCGGCCTGTCTGAGCCGGGCCCCTGCCTGCCCCTTCATTACGGGCGGCCTTTCATCCTCCCCTCCAGACGGAGTGACGCAACCCGTCTCACACCCTAGGCTTGGCCTGCCGCCCTCACAGCAAGCACGGTCACAGCACCACAACCACACACACACACACACACACACACACACACACACACACACACACACACCAGGTACCCGCAGGTTGGAAACGCACAATATGGGACCCGGGTGGTGGCACCAAGCCCCTGCGTGCCTTGGGGTCGTCCCCCAAAGGCCGCCCCAGCCTGGCTGTTCCTTAGAACATCCTTCCTCCCGGCCAACGTTCCCCCGAGCACCAACAACGGCTAAGAAGCTTGTTCTGGTCCAACTGAGGCAGAACCGCCAGTTTCCTGAGCTCTGAACGCCACCCCCCCGACTCTCTCCCTGCCCCCCCCACGCCCCCAGCCTCCCCCCGGGGTGTGGGAGGGTCATATGCCCAAACACCAAACAGGCAGCTGTGGATTTGAGAGGGGGGTGCAGAGATGGGACGGAACAGAGATTCTCTACTCCCCTGTGACCAGCCTTTCGGGAAAATAGTTGCACAGCATTTTGCAAAAAATAAAAAAAAACTAGAAGGGGGCTGGAGAGATAGCACAGCGGGGAGGGCATTGGCCTTGCACGCAGCCGACCCGGGTTCAAATCCCAGCATCCCATAGGGTCCCCTGAGCACCGCCAGGAGTCATTCCTGAGTGCAGAGCCAGGAGTGACCCCTGTGCATCACCAGGTGTGACCCAAAAAGCAAATAATAAATAAATAAACAAATAAATAAAAGGGGAATGAAAGAAAGCGAAATTCCACCTGTGGGATGGGTGCCAAGGGTGCAGGGAAAAATCTGAGATCAGGGCAGCCTGGAGGTGACACCCAGGAGAGGCTTACTCAGATCTGAAGTGGAATCCTGCGTGAAAACTTTCTCCACCCATGGACCGTTCAGGAAGAAACTCACCCCTGATCAGTCACCGTGACAGAGAGGTGAGGGGTTGAAGGATGGAAAGACAGAAAGATAGATACATACAGGCATAATAGATCGATAAACAGATGGGTAAACGCAGACAGGCGGTAGATCAGGAGACAGATGAAGAGATGGAGGGAGAGGCAATTTGTAAATATTAATGTATTGATGATCAATGGTGATTAGATGGATTAGGTAGATGTATACAGAGATATGAAGATGGGTGATTGATAGGTTATATGGATATGGTAATATGAGGATGGATAATGGATGGATGATACCTAGATGATGGATGTATAGGCGAGTAATTACAAATCTTGATAGATAAATGATGGAAAGATGATTTATAGATAATCAATGGATGGATAGACAGATTGTTAGATAAATAACAGGAAGTTGAGCGAATTCATGGATAGACAATGATTGGATATGTAGTACAAAGATAATAGATGGTGGATGGATGGGTGGATGGGTGGATGGATGGATGGATGGATGGGTGGATGGATGCATGGGTGGGTGGATGGATGCATGGGTGGGTGGGTGGATGGATGGGTGGATGGATGGATGGGTGGGTGGATGGGTGGGTGGACGGGTGGATGGGTGGATGGGTAGATGGGTGGATGCACGGACGGATGGACGGACGGACGGATGGATGGATGGATGGATGGATGGATGGATGGATGGATGGATGGATTGCCTGATGGATGAGTGGGTGGACAGGTGGACAGGTGAATGGGTGGATGGGCAGATGGACTGATGGATGGGTGGATGGACAGGTCGACAGGTGGATGGGCAAATGGGCAGATGGATGGATGGATTGACGAATGGACGAATGGATGGATGGATGGATGGATGGATGGATGGATGGATGGATGGATGGACGAGTGGGTGGGTGGGTGGATGGATAGATGGATGGGTGGGTGGGTGGGTGGATGGGCGGATGGATGAATGGATGGATGGATGGACTGATGGACCAGTGAGTGGGTGGGTGGATGCATAGATGAATGGGTGGGTGGGTGGATGGATAATGTATGGATGGTAGATGGATGGATTAATGATAGATCAATAGGTGTGTGGATGCATAATGGATAAAAGACAAATAGCTGGGTGAAAGGATAGAGATAAAGCTGATTATTGATAGTTAATGGGTGGATAGATGGATCAGTAGATCATAGATGATGGACAGACAGATGATAAAAGTTGGATGAATTCTTGGATGGATACGTAATGAACAGAGACATCGCCGATATATTATGAATACAAGAAGGATGACGGGCAGGAAACTCGATGGGTAATGGGTAGGTGAATGGATGGATAATTGATACATCCCTGGATGTAGAGTTAATAGACGATAGTTAGTAGGTAGACAGTAGGTAATGGATGGATAGATAGAGTTATAGATGGTAGACGACGGACTGACGGATGAAAACTGAATGGACTGATGGATCAATACACAGAGGTAAAGAAGATAGATAATAGGGGCTGGGGCGATAGCACAGCGGGGAGGGCATTTGTCTTGCACGCAGCCGACCCGGGTTCGATTCCCAGCATCCCATGTGGTCCCCTGAGCACGGCCAGGGGTAATTCCTGAGTGCAGAGCCAGGAGTAACCCCTGAGCATCGCTGGGTGTGACCCAAAAAGCAAAAAAAAAAAAAGATAGATAATAGATACGCGAATGGACAGATGGACGATCGATGTATAGAAAGACGGTGCATTCATAATGAATGGGAAAGGCGGATGGATGGGTAGATGGATAATAACGTATCTGAGATGGGTGGTGGGTAGTGAGTGATGTGTAGGGGATACGGATGATGGGTCATTGATACATGATGCATACATGTGGATATAAATGTTGGTGGATGGACGGATGACGGCTGGAGGGATAATGCGGACAGATGACGAATCCTTCACTCATACACAGAGACGGGTGACACGGATTCTGCTCGCAGAGTGGGGTGGGTGGGTTATGAGCCTGCAGAGGCCGGATTTCCACCCTCACGGGCGGACACACACAGCCGGCAAGGATTTCCGGGGAGGGCTGCCCTGTTCACTGCCCGCTCCCAGGAAGACACTCCTTGCTAACCTCTTGTTAGTGGACAAAATCTGCACATCCACGCCGACTCCTTTAACCAGAGTCCCAAGAGAGAGTCTATAGGATGCTCTCAAGGGGCCACGAGAGTCCCACTTTCTCAGCCCGCCCAGCCCAGCCGCTGCGTCTCTATGATAATTATTTGAACAAATTGATAGTTGCACCCCAGCCACTTCTTCCTGGCCCACCTTGCCTCCTCTTCCCTCCTGGAACTTGCGTTTGGGCCTCATGACACACCCCTCCGACATTCAGAAAGGCTCTAAAGGGATTCCCGTAAATTCCCGAACGTCCTCCAGGCTTAGGACATTATAGGGTCACCGATGGCCCTTGGAAATCACCTTGATCCCAGCACGTGAAGGACCCTGAACGTCTGGGTGGAAATGTGGTGGTCACTTAACCCACGTTCTTCCTCCTGCTCGCCATTCGAACAGACACAAAAGCCAGTTTGTCCCTGTGGGGGGGGCGGGGGGGTCAGAGCTGGGGTCAACCCCAGCTTCCATTACTGGTGGGGGTGAGGGAGTGTAAATTATACCCATGATGAAGACAAAGTGCATCAAAAGGAAAGTGTGGCTTTTATTTTATTATTATTTTTTCTTTTTGGGTTCCACCCGGCGATGCTCAGGGGTCACCCCTGGCTCATGCACTCAGGAATGACTCCTGGTGATGCTCGGGGGACCCTATGGGATGCTGGGATTCAAACCCGGGTTGGCCGAGTGCAAGGCAAACGCCCTCCCCGCTGTGCTATCACTCCAGCCCCGGAAAGTGTGGCTTTTAAATGAGGAATAATTTATTCTGCTGTCTATCTGTCTCTGGTTCTCTGTAATAGGTAGCCTGCAGAACCTGGGAATACAGCAGGGAAGGCGTTTGCTTTGTGCCGGGCTAACCCAGATGGCATCCCCGACATCCCACAGAGTTCCCGAGGCACCACCTGCAATTATTCCTCAGCAGAGAAGCAGGAGTGAGCTCGGAGCACTCTTGATTGAGCCCCCATCCCCCGAACACAATAAATAAGGCAATAAAATAGCAAAGCCAGATCAGAGAGAATAAGCTAGATAATCTGATCGAAAAACAGAGGCCAGAGCAATAGGACATCAAGGAGGGCATTTGCTTTGCAGGCAGCTGACCCCAGGGGTCGATCCTTGCATCCCATAGGGTCCCCAGAGCACCGCCAGGAGTGATTCCTGAGTGCAGAGCCAGGAGGAAGCCCTGAGCATCGCCGGGTGTGACCCAAAAAGCAAGAGAGAAAAAAAAAAAGAGAGAGAAACTGCAGAGAGGACACAGAGGTAGAATCCTCTCATTCATATAAAGTCCTAGATACAGCCCAAAAAAAATAAAGAGAGGGAAGAGGAGATAAAATACAGGTCCCGCCTGATACAACTCAAAGCCACAGCTCTGAACAATCAACTTAAGGGGCTGGAGCGATAGCACAGCGGGGAGGGCGTTTGCCTTGCACACAGCCGACTTGGGTTCGATTCCCAGCATCCCAGAGGGTCCCCTGAGCACCGCCAGGGGTAACTTCTGAGTGCAGAGCCAGGAGTAACCCCTGTGCATTGCTGGGTGGGACCCAAAATGACAAAAAAAAAACCCAGAAACAAACCATGAACTCAATTCATATACAATTCAAAAAAATAAAGGAGGAGGGGGAGGACCAATCCAGGTCCTGACTGATACAACTCCAACTCAAAACCACAACTCTGAACGAACCATCATCTCATTCATATAAAATCCTAGATAAAGCCCCCAAAAAATACAGAAGGGCGGGATAACCCATAAAGGTCCTATCTGATACAACTTGAAGTTGACACTCGGAACAAACCATCCTCTCAATTCTAGATAAAGCCACCCAAAAAAAAATTAAGGAGGGGGAGCTGGAGCCATAGCCCAGCGGGGAGGGCGTTGGCCTTGCACACAGCCGACCTGGGTTCGATTCCCAGCATCCCAGAGGGTCCCCTGAGCACCGCCAGGCGTGATTCCTGAGCTCAGAGCCAGGAGGGACCCCTGAGCATCGCCGGGTGTGACCCAAAAAGCAAAATAAATAAATAAATAAATAAATAAAGGGTGGGGGAGAGACCAATACAGGTCCCGCCTGATACAGCTCGATCCCGAAACTCTGAAAGAAACCATCATCTCTTTCACATACAACTCTAGACAAAGCCCCCCAAAATAAAGAAGAGGTGTGTGTGGGGGGGGGAAGGGGTAAGGAATAAAGGTCCTACCTGATACAAGCCGAAGCCCTGCACTCCGGGGACCCCTTCCCCGTCACCATCACGGCCGGCAAACTCAGCCCTTGCTGCTGTGGGCACGAGACATCTGCCGCCTTCCAAAGCTCGGTCCTGCCCGCACCTGGCCCGTCCCCTCCACCTGCCCGTAATTAGACGCAGAGAAGGACCAGTCTGCGGGGGGTCAACCAGGCAGCTGGAGGGGGGGTGAGGGGGGGACGGGACGGTGGCCTATGGCCCGCCGTGTCGGTGTTTAACCACGGGGCCCTCATTTAGCAGAGGGATCACTGCTCCGAGCCTGGCCCTGGTCCGCCTGCTCCCAGGGCTGTAATTAGGGTCAGCCGCAGGATTAATTGGGCCCCCAGTGCTCCGGGGAGGGGCAGGAAGCCGGACCCGATGCCCTCTGTCCTGAGCTCCTGTTTGCTCATGCATTTCTGGCCCCAGAGAAGGTCCTTATATTAGGGGCTGGAGCAAGAGCACAGCGGGGAGGGCATTTGCCTGGCACGCGGCCGACCCGGGTTCGATTCCCAGCATCCCATAGGGTCCCCCGAGCACCGCCAGGGGTGATTCCTGAGTGCAGAGCCAGGAGGAAGCCCTGAGCATCAAGTGGGCCAACAATCAAATATATATATATATATATATATAAAGACTTTTTTTTTCTTTTGGGTGTCACACCCAGCGATGCTCAGGGGTTCCTCCTGGTTTTGCACTCAGGAATTATTCCTGGCAGTGCCTGGGGGACCCTATGGGATGCCGGGGATTGAACCTGGGTCTTTGGCTGTGTGCAAGGCAAACGCCCTCCCCGCTGTGCTATTGTTCTGCATCCTCAAGAAAAAAAAAAAAAGCATACACATTCATGTTGTGATCGATCAGTCGATCAGTTGGTCAGAGGCACAGAGAAAAGTCAGGCTGGGGCTGGAGCGAGAGCACAGCGGGGAGGGCATTTGCCTGGCATGCGGCAAACCTGGGTTCGATTCCCAGCATCCCATAGGGTCCCCTGAGCACCGCCAGGAGTTATTCCTGAGTGCAGAGCCAGGAGGAACCCCTGAGCATCGCCGGGTGGGACCCAAAAAGCAAGAAGAAGAAATGTATGCCCAGTATGTCAGTTTTGGGGGCAGGCACTTAACTGCGATGTTACAAGAGCTGATGGCTAGACAAGGAGCCTCAGGCGTCCTCTGTGTGTGAGTGTGGTCCAATACCTCCTCAGCCCAGCTGGTCGGGGCTTTAATCCCTGCCCACGTTGGTATCGCCGGTCGCTGGGTGGTCAGGCGGGGTCCACGCTGGGGGCGTGTGCTCCTGTCTGGATTTGAATCTTCCATTCAGAGTTGTTTCATTCCTGATTCTCAGCGTTTTCATTCGTCGTCTGTTGTTGAGATTCATGGAGAACTTTGTGTGACTTGGAATGTTCCTCATCTGTGGAGATAAAAAGCAAAACCTCACCCCCATGTTTCTACTCGGCCTGGTAACCAATCAGCAGAGACTCGATCCTTAGAAAGGACTTTGTGTCTGATTGATTTTTTTTTTCTTTTTGGGTCACACCCAGGGATGCACCGGGGTTCCTCCTGGCTCATACACTCAGGAATGACTCCTGGCGGTGCTTGGGTGACCCTATGGGATGCTGGAAATCGAACCTGGGTCGGCCGCGTGCAAGGCAAATGCCCTCCCCACTGTGCTATCGCTCCAGCCCCCTGATTGATTTTTTTTTTTTGTGGCTTATTTTTTATTGTATTAGAGTCTGTTTCTCCCGGGTTATTTTGGAATTCCCAATGTTTTTTCTGCAGAAGTTATGTTATCAGTATAGTTTAAAAACTTGAAAGTAGGGGGCTGGAGCGATAGCACAGCAGGGAGGGCGTCTGCCTTGCACGTGGCCGCCCCGGGTTCGATTCCCAGCATCCCATAGGGTCCCCCCGAGCACCATCAGGAGTCATTCCTGAGTGCAGAGCCAGGAGTCAGCCCTGCGCATTGCCTGGTCACTGTCTCTGTCACTGCCATCCCGTTGGTCATCGATTTGCTCACGAGGGCACAGTAACGTCTCCCTTGTGAGACTTGTTGTGACTGTTTTTGGCATATGTTGGCATATTTCGCTACGGGGAGCTTGCCAGGCTCTGCCGTGCGGGCGGGATACTCTCGGTACCTGGCCGGGCTCTCTGAGAGGGTCGGAGGAATCAAACCCGGGTTGGCCGCGTGCAAGGCAAACGCCCTCCCCGCTGTGCCATCGCTCCAGCCCAAAAGTATCCTTTATAATATAAAAAAAAAAAAAAAAATTTCCGGGTGTGACCCAAAAAGAAAAGAAAATTTAGGACTTCCAGAGACACATCTTCCGATGATGCCGGAAGCCTACGCAGACCCTCCCGGACCCCCACGTACCCTGTCCTTACCTTCGTCCGCCAGATGTCATGTGGCAGGTCAGAGGTCAATGAGTCGGTCGGAGACGCAGAGACAAGTCAGACACGAGGAACGATGGCCGCAAGGAAGACCCCGGCCCTCTCCTGGCTCCGGGGCCCAGAGGGGGTCCTGCAGCCTCTGACTTGCTCCCTTCATGGTCAAGCCCCCCCCCCCCGCCCCCCAAGGAACTCAGCAGAACAGGAAGAACCAAGACACGGCAACGTGGGGGGCACAGGATGAGGGTGAAGCAGAAGTGGCCCCGCACCTGAGACTCAAGAGGTTCCGACCCCCGCCCACCTGGGGTCTGTGATTAATCAGGGGACCCTATGGGATGCTGGGAATTGAACCCGGGTCGGCCGCGTGCAAGGCAAACACCCTCCCTGCTGTGCTATCACTCCAGCCCCAGCAAGGTTTTTTTTTTTTTTTTTAAAGTTAACTCTTTCCAGCTCTATCAGACTCACCAGCCTCAGTTTACCCATTTAACTGGTTCTCTCCCCAGGCAGTAAATTCCCGGGGCAGTGATAGCTCTGCCATTGCAAAGGCCAGAGAAAAACAGGAACTCCGGCCTGAGACGACCCTCCCCCGCCCACAGCCGGGGGCCCAGAGAAGCTCCGGCAGAGACAAAAGGCCAGAGAAAGGAATTTCCAAGAAGCCCACCCCCACTCCCAGCCCCCTTGGCAGCCCCCTTAGCAACGGACTCTGACCTGGGGAGAAGCCCCAGTTGGGGGCAGGTGGGAGAGACCCCATCTAGGCCCATTGGGCCCAGGGAGGGCGCAGATCCTGCCCCCAAAGTTTCTATTTTCCCCTTCTCCCTCCGCAAAGAATTCCCTGAGGCTGCCCTTGGCCCAAGCTGTTCCCTTCTAGCCAGGCTTCTAGCCAGTCCTATGGTTCTTTTTTTTTTTTCTTTTCTTTTTGGGTCACACCCGGCGATGCTCAGGGGTCCCTCCTGGCTCTGCACTCAGGAATTACTCCTGGCGGTGCTCAGGGGACCCTATGGGATGCTGGGAATCCAACCCGGGTCGGCCCCCTGCAAGGCAAACGCCCTCCCCGCTGTGCTATCACTGCAGCCCCAAGTGAGTCCAGTGATCAGTAAGATATCTCTGGGCCCAGCAGGTGGGCCTGACCAATTAACTCACAACGCTTGGGGAAACTGCCAACATTGCTGATTGACATGCCATAAAGTGTGCCCAGGAACCAGGGTCTGGGCCAGACTGCTCTGCCTTGGATGAGACTCGGACCCTAACTCAGGTCAGCCACGTGCAAGGCAAACGCTCGGCCCACTGTATTGCTCTGACCCCCTCAAAAATTATTTTTTTTAGAGGCTGGAGCTATAGCACAGCGGGGAGGGCGTTTGCCTTGCACGCGGCCGACCCGGGTTCAAATCCCAGCATCCCCTATGGTCCCCTGAGCACCGCCAGGAGTCATTCCTGAGTGCAGAGCCCAGGAGGAACCCCTGTGCATCGCCGGGTGGGACCCAAAAAGCAAAAATAAAATAAAATAAATTTTTTTAACAATAAAAAAAAATCACAATTTCCATCAGCCAGGGGGGAGAGGGGGATTGCACAAAATTCAACAGACTCAGAAGCTTTTTTTTTTTTTTTCTCCCTCTTGGAATCTCCAAACCGAACCGTCCTTTGAAGGCATGTAACCACAGCTATGCCTTTTCGCCCGCTTTTGGAAAAAGGATTCCTGAGCCGGCCGCGGAGAGAGATGAAAGAAAGAGGCGGCTGCTGGGGCCATGCTGCAAACGTGGCCGAAAACGGGCTCCTCGGAACGGAATGGACCCCCCAGCACAGGTCAGCCCCCCCCCTGGGTGCTGGCGGAATCAAAGCCACTTGTGTTTGCTCCCGGGGCAGCCCTGCGGGGTGGGCAAGGGGTGGGGGGGTGTTGCTTCTGGCCCTGTGATGTTTGTCCCTGTGTGTGTGAGCCCGTCTTGCAGGCAGGCTGCAGCCCTGGGCCAGCTGGCTCTGGTCACTTCCTGGCCTGCGCTGGGCACGGCAGCGGAACTCGGTGTCCCGACGACGAGGACTCACCAGTCACCAGACACAGACGTGCATTGTCTGGCCGGCTCGGCTGTTTGGCCAGCTTGCGGCCAGGGCAGCGTCCAGCTTGGAGGGAGCCGGCGGCAGGTAGGCACAGAGCTGCACGCAGCTGCTGGCTGACCAGGACCTGCCAGCAAGTAAGGGAGCCACTTCCCCCGGGGCATCCCTGCCGTAACCCTGGCAGGCAGCCTGGAGGAGGCATGCCCTGCTGGCACTCGCAATGCTGCTTGCTTGGGGGGCAGGGGAGAAGGCTGCTATCTGTGGCACCATCCGTGGCTGCTTCTGTGGCCACGAAAGGTGTTTCAGAGTAGGGGCCAATGTTGGAGGTGAGCAGATGCTTGGAGCAGCAGGGGGGAAAAAGCTGGCTGGATTGGGGACCCCCAGCCCCGCCTCTGGGATAGGGGAGGGTGCGGAGAAGGTGGTGTTTGCAGTGGGGGGGGGGGGGGTTTACAGAAAACAGACTCGCTCACGGGGGCACGGCAGACTGGGCAGCATTTGGGGTCCGTGATGGTGGGGGACGGGGAGGGGGGTTCCTATTGCAACAGCTTCCCTGGTTCTCTCTGGGCCTGAGCTCTGAAGAATGGGGCAGCGGGCCGGCAGGGGTGTGGGGGGCGGCTGGCCCTCGGACGCCTGGGGAGACAAGCCAACACCTCCGGTGTCTTGGAATTCCTGATCTCTGACTTGCAGGACCCGTCGTCGGGGGTGGGAGGCAGGAAGCCAGAGTGTAAACTTCCTTTTTGGCTGTTTTGATTGGTGGAGGGGGGTCGGAATTCTCTCACCCGGGCGCTATTGGGGATCACTAATTCCCTCCGTGGGGTGCAGGAAAGGGTTCTAGAGCTCCCCGTTTTTATTGTCCTTTCCTCTCCGATGGCGGTCTTCCGCCCTCTCCAAATTCACATCCCCCTGCGCCCAGTTCTGTGCACACAGCACGGCACGGCGCTGGGCTCTGTCTGCCACAGGGAAGTGAGTTTGATACACGTGTAAGTGGCAGCATCCTTGCAACACGTGGCTGGGCGCCTCTCACAAGTAGGGCAGCTGCCCTGCCTGATACTGTTATCTCTGGCCGGATACATTGATGCAGTGCAAGGCAGTGAAAACAATTACTCCGATGCACTTCCGTATCGTCACATAGTTTCGGAGTGTGATACATTTATACAATGTAATGCAGTAAACACAATTTGTTGCATTTTTATATCATCACATAATTTAGCATTCTGATACATTCCTACGATGTGATGCAGTGTAGACAATTTCTCGGATGCATTTTTATAACATCATATAATTTAAGAATCTGATAGATTTATACAACTTCTCTGATGCATTTTTATATCATCACATAATTTAGGAGCCTGATAGATTTATACAATGTAATGAAGTGAAGACAACTGCTCTCATTCATTCTTATATCATCACATAATTTAGGAGTCGGATACATTTATGCATTGCAAGGCAGTGATAATAATTACCTCGATGCATCTTTAGGTCCTATAATTTATAAGTCTGATACATGTATATGATGTAGTGCAGTGAAGGATATTGCTCTGATACATTCTTATATCATCACATAATTTAGGAGTCTGATACATTTCTACAATGTAATGCAGTAAACACAATTTCTCCGTTGCGTTTTTATATCATCACATAATTTAGGATGCTGATACATTTCTACGATGTGATGCAGTGTAGACAATTTCTCGGATGCATCTTTATAACATCGTATAATTTATGAATCTGATAGATTTATACAACTTCTCTGATGCATTTTTATATCATCACATAATTTAGGAACCTGATAGATTTATACAATGTAATGAAGTGAAGACAACTGCTCTCATGCATTCTTACATCATCACATAATTTAGGAGTCTGATACATTTATACAATGTAATGCAGTAAACACAGTTTCTGTTGCGTTTTTATATCATCACATACTTTGGGATTCTGATACATTTCTACGATGTAACGCAGTGCAGACAATTTCTCTGACGCATTTTTATATCATCGTATAATTTAGGAATTGGATAGATTTATACGATGCAATGCAGTGAAGAAAATTTCTCTGATGCATTCTTATATCATCACAAAATTTAGGAACCTGATAGATTTATACAATGTAATGCAGTGAAGACAAGTTCTCTGATACATTCTTCTATTATCACATAATTTAGGGGTCTGATAGATTTATACGATGTAATGCAGTGAATTCAACTGCTCTCATGCATTCTTATAGCATCACATAATTTAGGAGTCTGATACATTTATACATTGCAAGGCCGTGGAAACAATTATTCTGATGCGTTTTTATTTCATCACATAATTTAGGAGCCTGACACATTTTATACATTTCAAGGCAGTGAAAACAATTGCTCTGGCGCATTTTTTATATCATCACATAATTGAGGATTCTGACACATTTACACATTTCAAGGCAGTGGAAACAATTGCTCTGGTGCATTTTTATATCATCATATCATTTAGGAGTCTGATAGAGTTACACAATGTAATGCGGTGTAGACAATTGCTCCAATGTATTTTTAAATCATAATATAATTAGGACAGCTAGCCTGGTCTAGCTATATAGTGCAATGCAGTTAGGACATCTGGTATTTATTTTCCAGGGGGTGGGGGTTGCCGTCTGCACACCCAGCAGTGCTCAGGGGTTCCTGCTGGTTCTGCACTCAGGAATTACTCCTGACAGTGCTCAGGGGACCCTATGGGGCACACCTGGGATGGAATTTAGGTTTGCCTCTTGCAAGACAAGCAATAAAATCATTCTCCTGCTAATTAATTCATAGCCACACTGGGCGTTGGGGACCACTATGCAGCCATTGGGGCCGCCAAAAAAGCTTTGTTTTGAACTCAGAACCATGGAAAGTCAGATTCTGGGGCAGTCAAGCTTAACATAAGGCTGCCTTACACCATAATTTTTTTTTGGGGGGGGGTCACACCCGGCGATGCACAGGGGTCACTCCTGGCTCATGCACTCAGGAATCACCCCTGGCGGTGCTGGGATTCGAACCCGGGTCGGCCGTGTGCAAGGCAAACACCCTACCCGCTGTGCTATCACTCCAGCCCCCTGTACACCATTATTTGTGGTGGATCGATAGCCCTGCGGGGAGGGCGTTTGCTACGGCACAGGCACTGGCCAACCCGGGTTCGATTCCTCCGCCCCTCTCGGAGAGCCCGGCAAGCTCCCAAGAGTCTCCCGCCCGCCCGGCAGAGCCTGGCAAGCTCCCCGTGGCGTCTCCGAGATGCCAAACACAGTCACAGCAAGTCTCACCATGGAGACGTGACTGGCGCCCGCTCGAGCCCATCAATGAGCAACGGGATGACAGTGATACAGTGATGCCATAATTTAGGCAGGGGGGGGCCTGTCACAAGTCCAGGTTGAGGGCTGGAGCGATAGCACAGCGGGGAGGGCGTTGGCCTTGCACACACAGTCGACCCAGGTTTGACTCCCAGCATCCCACAGGGTCCCCCAGCACCGCCAGGAGGAATTCCTGAGTGCAGAGCCAGGAGGAACCCCTGAGCATCGCCGGGTGGGACCCGAAAAGGAAAAAAAAAAAAAAAAAGTCCAGGTTCTGGCTTTCTCCTCCTCCAAAACCTCTCCCTTCTCTTTCCTTCTATAATGTGCCAGAGTACTGCTACTTACTCAGCTATTAAGTCGACTGAATTTTTCTCCTCTTCCTTTTCTCCTCCTCCCCTTGCTTCATCCTTTTTTTTTTAAAACCCTCCTCCTTTCCTTTCACCTTCAGCCCCTGGGCACCCCCTATCAGCCCACCCCTGGAGGTGCTCAGGGGGCCCTTATGGGATTGGGATGCTGGGAATCAAACCTGGGTCGGCCACGTGCAAGGGCAACAAGCCCCAGGATTTTTTTTCTTTCAGGTCTGGGTGTGGGGAGAGAGAGGAGAGAGAGAGAGAGAGAGAGAGAGAGAGAGAGAGAGAGAGAGAGAGAGAGAGGGAGAGGGAGGAGGGAGGGAGGGAGAGAGAGAGGGAGGGAGAGAGAGAGAGGAGTGAGACTGCATTAAAGATAAAGGACTCACATGATAATGCCAAGTCACAGTGAGGCTTTATTTCCAGCTATCGGGGGTCCCTGCATTTGCCCGACACAGTAGGTTTTCAACAAGGACCCCAGCACTAGATAGAGCAAGATCTTATACTTTCATTTCTCTTAGTAAAGAAGGAATACTGCTATTTATTCAGCCACTGTTGAAGCTGATTGAATTGAGCACAGACTCCACATTACTTTTTTATTCAGAATGTTAACTTTATTATTATTCCCCCCCCTTTTTATTGATTCACCGTGAGATACAGTCACAAAGCGTTCTTGTTTGAGCATCATCAGTCATACGATCAAACACCCATCCCTCCACCAGTGCACACTCCACCACCAAAACCCCCAGCTTAAAACTTTTACTTTAGCAAGTACGCATTCCTCGCAGTTTTCCATTATCCATACATACAACACAGTATCTTTGGCCCACAATACCCAGTCCACATCCTGACAATCAGAATCCAGAGATTATGTAACCTTTATCTCGGGGACCTAATCTTTGTGACAACTATCTGGTTTTTCTGCTTTTCCCCCGTGCCTACCGGAAATGAGCTAGTTTCTAGTTTCTAAGTCACTTCAGAGCCTGACAGTTCTCCAGTGAAGAGGGTCCTCACATCCCCCCCTTTAGTTACTCCTAAGAGGAACCTTCTGATGCCTGCACTGTGTCTAGCCTGCCTTTAGCAAGAGCCACCAACTTACTCAGGATGCAGAAACCCAGGGTCAGGAGCAAAAGCGGAAGCACTGCAAAATCTCAGGGGAGTAGGGATCAGGGTGACAACTTGACTTTCCTAGCTCCCTCATTGATCAATACTCCTGTGGCACGATCTTTCCCCTGAAACACAACTCAAGGGGGAGTGGAGTTGGGAAAAGTAGGAAGGAGACAAGGAAGGGGTTACGTGGGGATTACAAGCAAGCCAAGTCCCTCAACAAACAAACACAGGCGCCAGCTTGGGGCATAACCAGCACCCATCCAGGCTAATTCTACTTGTCTCAGGAATCAAAGAGGACCAAGTGCCAAAACGGGGGCCGGCAAATAACTCACTTTGCAGTGGTCACTGCAAGCATGCAGAAACAGAATAACCCGTGCCCTTTCCCGCGTGGGGTGGTCTCCCCTTGTCCAGGAAGGCCAAAAGGAGGGAGGCAGCTATGACATGTGAAACATGGACCCAGGTCTTGGCTCCATCCACCTTCAGAGCTGTGAGTCTGGGCAGGACCCTGGTGTAAGTAAGGACCTTGCAGGTGGCCAGTCCCTCGTCCCCCGAATTCAGGCCAGACCGCCCACTGTGTTCACTGTGGTAGTGTGGCTTGTAGTCACGCATGGAGCTGGGCCTTCACACCTGTAGGGCCAATGGTGACTGAAGAGAGAGAGGTCATACACTCTAGCCTACACTTCCTTCTTCAAGGCTGAGTTGGAGTAGTAGCTGTCGAACCAAAATAATTTTTTTTTCTTTTTGGGCCACACCCGGCGATGCCCAGGGGTTACTCCTGGCTCTGCACTCAGGAATGACTCCTGGCGGTGCTCAGGGGACCCTATGGGATGCCGGGAATCGAACCCGGCTCAGCCGCGTGCAAGGCAAACACCCTCCCCGCTGTGCTATCGCTCCAGCCCCATTAAAATTTTTTTCGGGGGGTCACACCCAGAGATGTACAGGGGTTACTCTTGGCTCATGTACTCAGGAATGACTCCGGGTGGTGCTCGGGGAACCCTATGTATGGGATGCTGGGAATCGAACCCATGTCGGCCGCATGCAAGGCAAACGCCCTACTTGTATCGCTCCAGCCCCCATCTATTACCTTCTGCAGGGTCCTGGCTTAGAGGAAATATTCTCTAAATGAGGAGTTAATCTCATGATGGAATTGACAGCTGTTTTTTACAGCTGTAAAAATTAATCTACAAACCTCAGAGGGTCAGTGTCTGTTGAAATACCTGCTCCTGACATTTAGACCAATCCCTTGACTGTTTCCCCGGAAGACGGCTTTGAGGTCCCATAACTGGTTTTTCTCCTTCTGCATGAGGGGTAGGAACCTGTGACAGAGAGGAAGGAATTTTATCTGGATTTATGCAAACCCACACAGTGCCACGAAGCATCAAAAACATACTGAAGGTACAGAGAAAAGCAAGTGTTTCACTTTACTCACAATGTGATGTAATACACCCGGTGTGCTGTGGGTCCTAGTCAAAAGAAGCTAAAATCTGCAGAGATTAAAAAGCATACAATTTAGGGGCTGGAGCGATAGCACAGCGGGGAGAGCGTCTGCCTTGCACGCGGCCGACCCGGGTTCGAATCCCAGCATCCCATTGGGTCCCCTCAGCCCCACCAGGGGTGATTCCTGAGTGCAGAGCCAGGAGGAACCCCTGTGCACCACCAGGTGTGACCCAAAAAGCAAAAAAAAAAAAAAAATGCAGAATACAATACAATACAGAATACAATTTAGTATTATGATACATCTCAGAGCACTGTGCCAGGAGTCCAGTGTACCGTTTAACCTGTCTAATTCATTTCATCCCATGTTGAACAATCCTTAATTTCCTGCAACTTTTTGAAGAACTTGATTATCTACGAGCACTGTAACCAGAGCCCAGATAATCTGTCCAATATCTTTTCCATAGATCTTACCAAAAAGGAACTAGAACAATTCTGCAGATGTAATTCAAACTTTTAACAATACACTTTTGGTCAGTTCCATAGCACAGCGGGGAGGGCGTTTGCCTGGCACGTGGCCGACCTGGGTTCAATTCCCAGCATCCCATATAGTCCGCTGAGCACTGCCGGGGGAGTTAAGTCCTGAGTGTAGAGCCAAGAGTGACCCCTGTGCATCGCCAGGTGTGACCGAAAAAGAAAAAGAAAAATTTCAAACTTCTACAGAATCATTCAGTCCCGTAACATCTCGTTTCAAAGCCAACTTACTTCACTTTAACAGGATTCCTTTCCTTTTTCCCACTGATGATATCTTCATCTCATCTTTCTGCCTCATTTTACTGAACTTAGTACAATATGACCGTCCCAAGTTTGGACACAATTGCTCATCATCTCATTTAACATGGCAAAAATGTATTCTGAAGTATCCTTTCAATAGCGTTCCATCATTCTATCAATATTCAAAAAGCTTTAAAGAAAAAAAAAAAAGCTTTAAAGATGCTCACAACTAAAAGTTCCTACAACATACATTGACTGGGCAAAAAAAGGTTCACTTCACGTGAGGAATTAACTAGGAGACACCTTTAGAATTCTGATTTCTAGGAAGAACAGATACCAACGGACTAAATCACTCATGAAGCACTACGGATTTCACACTTGTGGAATAGGTCAATACCTGGGGACAAAGCCTTGCAGGAAATACAGTTATCATAATAGCGTGCATTTTCACATACTGGACCAGATCCGATTCCCAGCATCCCATAGGGTCCCCTGAGCATGGCCAGGAGTGATTCCTGAGTGCAGAGCCAGGAGGGACCCCTGAGCATCGCCGGGTGTGACCCAAAAAGCAAAAAAAAAAAAAAAAAAAAAAGAAAAATTAAAGTTGACTAGTTATTTTCCATGGGATTTTCTATTCTCAGAAACCATTCAACCCAAAGGGGCTGTTCTAACCCATCATAACTCTTCGCTAAACAACTCTAGAAATTTCCAAACAGCCTCAGAGATCAAATAGAACACTGGTAAGGTAAGTTTCGAAGCAATTTTACAACTATAGAAACTAAACCGAAACAACTCCTGGTTATCCAACGCAGGTAGAAACAAGTAAGTACACGGGCATGACAGCATAGGGCCTTGAACCATCAGTTTTTATGGAACATGAGAAAATCGACTTTGACCTAATTTTTAAAGTTCTCATACCTTAATTATTTCAGTTCACCAGATGCTTTTTACAATTCCACAAGAAAAAGAAAATGTGGGGCTGGAGCGAGAGCACAGCGGGGAGGGCGTCTGCCTTGCACGCGGCAGACCCGGGTTCGATTCCCAGCATCCCATAGGGTCCCCTGAGCACCACCAGGAGTCATTCCTGCGTGCAGAGCCAGGAGGAACCTCTGTGCATCGCTGGGTGGGCCCCAAAAAGAAAAACAAACAAACAAACATGCTTTCAGACACAGAAAGAGGCCCTTAGTTTTTAACCAAACTCTGATATAAGCCTAAGAAAACAGTTGAGCTGCCAATGTTTATGAAGAAAAAAAAAGGAAAAAACTTTACTTTGGGATGCTGGGAATCGAACCCGGGTTGGCCATGTGCAAGGCAAACCCCCTCCCCGCTGTGCTATTCGCTCTAGCCCCCCCCCCAATACCTGATATTTTTGACCTGAAATATCCAGCCCACATCCCGACAGCTATTTTTCCTAGCAGCGTCTTTGTCTTCCTCTTTCCGCCAGAATTTAAATGGTCCATATTGGGGACTCTCCAAGGCTGCCTTAGCGAGAGTCAAGGGGGGGAAAAATCAAATTATTAGCCTCAGCCAAATTTTCAAGAGAGAACAAATAACTGGAAATGACAGAACGATCTGATGCAGCCTGCTTACGCCTGAAGAGAGAAATTCCCAGTCTGTTGTCGTCCAGTAGTTTTAGAACCCGAGTCCCAAACATTGGGGGGTCAGGAGCACTGGAAACTCCAGCATTGCCTTAAAAGTTGTTTAAAATCGATCGAATCTCCATCCTAACACGCTTCCTTTCTTTCTTTCCGTCCTTAAGTTGTTTTCCAGGACTTGATCTCTGGGCCAAGGACCTGTTGTTGTCTAGTCGGATAATTCGGAGTCTGAGCTGGAGTCCCAGTAGGGAGGAACGGCGGGCGGGGGGGCGCTGCGCTCAGGCGTGGAGGTGGACACGGGCAGTGCCCCACTGAGGGCCCCGAGCGGCCGGCCGTTGTCTTCCGAGAGCTTCATCCGGTTGAGCATGTTCAGGAGGTCACAGGATCTGCGGTTCAGCCGCTCCAGGTCGAGGTGGTACGTGGCCAGCCGGCTCGAGAGCACTTTCATGGCCTCTAAGGAGTACCCCAGCTGGCGCATTCTCATCTCGTTCTCTGCCATCACAAACGAGGCCATGGGCTCCGTGCCTCCGATTCCGGACGCTCTTTCCGCTCCTCCACCGGCCGTGCCGGTGGCTGCTCCTTTGAACCCGGACCTCTCCGCTGTGATGTCCGGCTTCGGGTGGGTTCTGACGAAAAACATTTTCTTATCCGTCCCACCCATGGGTTGTTGGGATCTGAAAAAAGATCAAGAGAGATTTCCTCAGGAGGAACTGTGTGAAGAAGGTTGTTGTGTCTCGGGGCTGGAGCGAGACGAGACAGCCTAGGGGAGACGGCGTTTTGCCTTGCACACGGCCGACCCGGGTTCGACTGCTCTATCCCTCTCAGAGAGCCCCTCCCCGTGGCGTATTGGATAGGCCAAACACAGTCGCAACAAGTCTCACAACGGAGACGTGACTAACGCCCGCTTGGGCAAAATCAGTGAACAACAGGACAATGGGTTGTTCTTCTGAGTTCAGACGGTCACAGGATCTACTTTTCAGCCGCTCTATGTCAAGGAGATATGTAGCCAACCGGCTCCAGAGCACTGAAGGGACTCAAAAACATACATACCCAAGCTGGCGCTTTCTCGTCTCGTCCTCCCCCATCACAAACTCGGCCATGGGCTCCACGCCTCCAATTCCTGAGGCTCTTCCCTCTCTTCCACGGGCCGTGCCGGCTGCTTCTTGGAACCTGGACCTCTCCGTTGTGATGTATGGCCTTGAGGGGGGTCTGACCCAACACAGTCTCTTATCCGGTCCACCCATGGGTCTTCGGGATCTGAAAAAAAGATCAAAAGAGGGGCTGGAGCGATAGCACGGCGGGGAGGGCGTCTGCCTTGCACCGCCGCCGACCCGGGTTCGAATCCCAGCATCCCATAGGGTCCCCTGAGCACCGCCAGGGGAGATTCCTGCGTGCACGAGCCAGGAGTGACCCCTGTGCATTGCTGGGTGTGACCCAAAAAGCAAAAAAAAAAAAAAAAAAAAAAAAAAAGGAAAGGAAGAAAGATCAAAAGAGATTTCCTTAGAAAGAAGTGGGTGAAGGGTTCGACTCCTCTATCCCTCTGAGAGCCCGGCAAGCTCCCCCTGGCGTACTGGATACGCCAAACACAGTCGCAACAAACGGAGACGTGCCTAACGCCCACTTGGGCAAAAATCAATGAACAGCAGGACAACAGTGCCATAGTGCCACACTGCTATCCCACCCATACCCCACCTCAGCCTCTGCAGTTCTTTGCTGGCAAAAACGTCAGGATGGGACTCATTTTTGGAACCCTCTATCCGACCCAGCCCCCCCTGTGGACCACTGGGCCCATCTGTCCTGAACTATTCTGACAAAATTAATTATCTTTTTTTGGGGGGGTCACACCCGGCAATGCACAGGGGCTACTCCTGGCTCATGCACTCAGGAATCACCCCTGGCGGTGCTCAGGGGACCCTTATGGGATGCTGGGATTCGAACCCGGGTCGGCCGTGTACAAGGCCAACAACGCCCTCCCCGCTGTGCTATCGCTCCAGCCTCAATAATTATCATTTCTACGCTTGCTCATAAGGGATGGCTGGAAAGGGGGTGGATGGAGAGGAAGAGGGGAAGGAGGGAGGCTGACCCCAGTCACGTCTCCACGGCGAGACTTGTCGTGACTGTGTTTGGCATCTCGGAGACGCCCCGGGGAGCTTGCCAGGCTCTGCCATGCGGGCGGGAGACTCTCGGGAGCTTGCCGGGTGCTCTCCGAGAGGGACGGAGGAATCGAACCCGGGTCGGCCGCGTGCAAGGCAAACGCCCTCCCCGCTGTGCTCTCGCTCCAGCCAGGCACGATACTTAGGCAGCCTCTGCTGGAGGCAACGTGTCACTGGTTTTCAACGACCAACCAGCTGCCCCGGCCAGAGAATTTAGGACGTCCAGACAGGCTCGAGCGACCCGGTCCAAGGCAACCCCTCCTAACCCCCCTTTCCCATGCACCCCGCCCTCACCTTCAGGCCTCGAGTTCGGGCGCCTGGCGTCCTGCGGGCGATGGATAAATCGGTGGGAGGTGCAGAGTGAACGCGGGCGAGAGGACTGACCCAGCAAGGAGCACTAAAGCAGGAGTTGCTTTTGCAGCCTCCTTTTATCCGCTCTCCTGCCCTGAGTCCTTCCAAGGAATTCCGCAGAAAGCCACAGAATGCAGCAAAGCCAGGTGGGGTCTCAGGAGGAGGCGGTACCAAAGTCTGCGAGCCTTCTGCTAACCCCCCGGGGGGCTGTGTCCTAGTGTCTCCCGCTGGCAGGTGGGGACCTTGCGGGAAAACAGGAACTCAGGCCTGATAAGAAGACCCTCACCTGGCTCCGGAAAGGGACCCCGAGGGGGCTGGGACAACCCCCTCCCCCCACTGAGGGTCCAGCAGGGAAACAAAGGCCAGGAAGGAAATCTCAAAGAAGCCCACCCCCCACTCCCACCCCCCACCTCCAACCTCCTTAGCAACGGACTCTGACCTCCGCCCCCGCTGGGGCAGGTTGGAGTAACCCTAGCAAGGTCACCTTGGACCCAGGGCGCTGGACCACCCCCCCACCCTGCTAAAGCCCACCGCCCACTCCTATTTTGGCTTCTTGGTTTTTTGTGTTTTTTGTTTTTTTTTTTTTGCAGTGCGGGGGTTGAGGCCACAGCTTGAAGGCGCTCAGGACCCCCCCTGTGCTAACCCCCAGCTCAGAACCGACTGGGACAGCCTCGGAATCCACCAAGATAACCTGAGGCGGGTGCTTAGAAAAAAGAAAACAACAGCCACAAAAAAAAAGAAGCCAAAGCCTGTAGCCTTGTCAGAGGGCCGGGCATCTGCCCCGGTGCGGACGTGGCTGGATTTGAGCACGTGAGTATGGAAGAATGAAAGGCCAATAAAAAAAAAAAAAGAAGAAGGGGGCTGGAGCGATAGCACAGCGGGGAGGGCGTTGGCCTGGCACGCGGCCGACCCGGGTTTGATTCCCAGCATCCCATAGGGTCCCCTGAGCACCGCCAGGGGTGATTCCTGAGTGCAGAGCCAGGAGGGACCCCTGAGCATCGCTGGGTGGGACCCAAAAAGTAAAAAAAAAAAAAAGAATGAAAGGGCAGGGGAGCAGTGTCAAAGGGCGCGCCCCCTACAGTGACCCCCCAACCCCAATCAAAGGAACCCCCAGTGCAGCAGAAATGCACCCTTGGGGGCTGGAGCGATAGCACAGCAGGTAGGGCATTTGCCTTGCACGCGGCCGACCCGGGTTCGAGTCCCAATATCCCATAGGGTCCCCTGAGCACCGCCAGGAGTAATTCCTGAGCACAGAGCCAGGAGCAACCCCTGAGCATCGCCGGGTGGGACCCCAAAGCAAAAAAAAAAAAAATCTGAAAAGCACCCATGGCTGGCCCCAGGTGGGAAGGGTTGCAGATGAGGGGGCTGTGGGGAGGGAAGCGGTCAGGGAGGGCTCCGGGAGTACCGCAGAATCGCCGGGGGGTTCCCGCTGGCCCGGTTCTTTTCTTTCTTTTCTGGGAAAACAAAAAAGTGGGGTGTGGCCCTTGGGGTATAGCTGCTTCTTTTTGTGGTGATAAATCAGTTTGGGGGGGCTGGAAAAAACAAAAGCGTGAGAGGGAAGATTAGTTGGTGAAATGCAAGGGTAAGGGTGTGTGTGGGTGTGTGTGTTTATTTGGTGAAATGCAAGGGGGTGTGTGTGATTATTTGATGAAATGCAAGGGTGTGTGTGATTATTTGATGAAATGCAAGGGGGTGTGTGTGTGAGACACAGAGAGACATGCAAGGGTGTGTGTGTGTGTGATTATTTGGTGAAATGCAAGGGGGTGTGTGTGTCAGAGACAGACACAGAGAGAGACAGAGAGAAATGCAAGGGTGTGTGTGTGTGTGATTATTTTGTGAAATTCAAGGGTGTGTGTGTGTGTGTGTGATTATTTGATGAAATGCAAGGGTGTGTGTGTCAGAGACAGACACAGAGAGAGACAGAGAGAAATGCAAGGGTGTGTGTGTGTGTGTGATTATTTTGTGAAATTCAAGGGTGTGTGTGTGTGTGTGTGTGATTATTTGATGAAATGCAAGGGTGTGTGTGTGAGAGAGACAGAGAAATGCAAGGGTTTGTGTGTGCGTGTGTGTGTGTGTGTGTGTGTGTGAGAGAGAGAGAGAGAGACAGAGAGACAGATATGCCAGAGCTATGTAGTAATGAGGGGGACAACTATTTGGTGAAATACAGGCTCTGTGTGTGTGAGAGATGCCTGAGCTTAATATTGACAACGATTGGCACTGTCATCCCTTGGTTCATCGATTTTATTGATCGGACGCCAGTCACGTCTCCACGGTGAGACTTGTCGTGACTGTGTTTGGCATCTCGAAGACGCCACGGGGAGCTTGCCAGGCTCTGCCGTGCGGGCGGGAGACTCTCGGGAGCTTGCCGGGCTCTCCGAGAGGGACGGAGGAATCGAACCCGGGTCGGCCACGTGCAAGGCAAACGCCCTATGTGCTGTGCGCTATCTCTCCAGCCCATTAGCAATGATTATTTAGTGAAATATATGGTGGGGGGAGAGAGAGAGAGAGAGATGCCAGAGGTAGCTAGTGATGATGATAATTATTTGGTGAAATACAGGGGTGTGTGTGTGTGTGTGAGAGAGAGAGAGAGAGAGAGATGTCAGAGGTAGCCAGTGATGATAATTACTTGGTGAAATACAGGGTGTGTGTGTGTGTGTGTGTGTGTGTATGTGTGTGTGTGTGAGAGAGAGAGACAGAGAGATGCCAGAGGTAGCTAGTGATGATGATAATTACTTGGTGAAATACAGGGTGTGTGTGTGAGTTTGTGTGTGTGTGTGTGGTTGGCGCGGGGCTGGCCGAGTTCTGTCCGTTCAGGATTCCCCGGGTCTTCCCTATTTTCAAGCGTGAAAATTCTCCTGCAGATGCTCAGACTCAGACCTGGGAAGCACCGAGGAAGGAGGCTTCCCCGCCTGGGGGTAACTTTGTCCAGGACCCTGAAAGCGAGGCCTTTTTTTCCGGGGGGGGGGTGAGGTTTCTTCAGGAAAACAGGATCTTTGTGCTCCGGAGAATGCCTGGGGTTAAAGGTTAGGGTTGGCCCGGGGGACGCTTTGAAATGGAAATCGGTCCCTTTGCATTTTGTCTCTGGGCTGGAATGTCCCGGAGAAAGGATGGGGCCGGCCTCGGGGATTATTGCCCTATATCGGAGTCCCCGGGTAGGCTTCAACTCCGGGGCTGAATTTTCTGTTGCTGGGCGGTTAACCCCCTGTGTGCCGGAAAGAGCCCTGGAATTTGCCGGAAGTCAAAAATGGGTCCCTTCCTGGCAGCTGGCCAGGGGGAAAGTCAAGCTTTCTCGTGTGTGTGTGTGTGTGTGTGTGTGTGTGTGTGTGTGTGTGTGTGTGAGAGAGAGAGAGCAGGGGTGGGGAGGGAGGGAGAGAGGAAGGGAGAAAAAGAGGGAGAGAGCAAGAGAGAGGGAGAGAAAAGAAGGGAGAGAGGGAGAGACAGGACGGGGGAGAGGAAGGGAGAGGAAGAGAAGAGAGATGGAGAGATAGAGGCAGAGAGGAAAGGAAGGAGAGAAAGGGAGATGGAGAGATAGAGGGAGAGGGAGAGACAGGAAGGGAAGAGGAAGTGAAGGGAGATGGAGATATAGAGGCAGAGAGGAAAGGAAGGAGAGAGAGGGAGAGACAGGGAGAGAGGAAGAGAAAAGAGATGGAGAGATAGAGGCAGAGAGGAAAGGAGGGAGACAGAAGGGAGAGAAAGGGAGAAAGAGATGGAGAAATAGAGGGAGAGACAGTAAGAGAGGAAGAGACGGGAGATGGAGAGCTAGAGGCAGAGAGGAAAGGAAGGAGAGAACGGGAGAAAGAGATGGAGAGATAGAGGGAGAGGGAGAGACAGGAAGGGAGAGGAAGAGAAGGGAGATGGAGAAATAGAGGCGAAGAAGAAAGGAGGGAGGCAGAAGGGAGAGAAAGGGAGAAAGATGGAGGATAGAGGGAGAGGGAGAGACAGGAAGGGAAAGAGGAAGGGAGAAGAGAAGAGAGATGGAGAGATAGAGGGAGAAAGGAAAGGAGGGAGAGAGAAGAGAGACAGAAAAGGCAGAGAGATGGAGAGATAGAGGGACAGGGAGAGGAAGAGGAGAGATGGATAGATAGAGACAGAGAGGAAAGGGAGGAGACAGAAGGGAGAGAAAGGCAGAAAGAGAGACGGAGAGACAGAGAGGGAGACAGAAGGTGACTTGGCATTCGGCCTCCCAGTGCCTCCCCTCACTGTCCGTCCGCAGGGACCAACCCGGCTGTCTGCAGGCCCCGGGGCCCGTGTACCGAGACTTCATGGCCAAGCGGTCACTGGCGTTTGGCGCTTTGTGTCCGCGGCCTCCCTGCCTCCTGCCCGCAGAGATTTCCCGTCTCCTGGAATCTCTCAGATGCCTCAGGCGAATTACTGCATCTCTCACAGTGCTCCAGCCCCGAATCTAGTGCTCAGAGCTACCGAGATTTCTGCAGGTCTGCCCCGGCGGGCTCCGTTCACACACCTACCTGGCGAGCAGAAATGAATGAATGAATGAATGAATGAATGAATGAATTCAGTAAAATAGAGACTGTGGGGAACTGGCAGCTCAGAGCTCCGTGCAAAGAGCTTGTGGGGTCCCCGCCTCCCCCTGGCCCCCACCCAATGCTCCTGAGTTAGAATATTCCAGAAGAACAAACAGCTGTGCTGCCAAGACGGGGGGTTCAGTGCTTGCCCCCCAAAGATGGATGAGAGGGACCCTGGGGTCTCTGCCGAGTGAGAAGAGGAATGAGACTTCGAGGAAGAGCACTGTGGAAAGGTCTCAGAGTACCTCACATGGGGTACGGGGCTGAGCCCCATTGAGGAACGGCTAATGCCAGGCAGAAAGGAATTTCAGGAGGAGACGGGCAGTGAGGAAACAGATTTTATTTTATTTTATTTTATTTATTTATTTATTTATTTATTGCTTTTTGGGTCACACCCAGCAATGCACAGGGGTCACTCCTGGCTCTGCACTCAGGAAACACCCCTGGCAGTGCTCAGGGGACCATATGGGATGCCGGGAATCGAACCCGGGTCGGCCGCGTGCAAGGCAAGCGCCCTCCCCGCTGTGCTATCACTCCAGCCCCAAAACAGATTTTATTTGGACGGTTCGAAGGTGTGGAGGGGGAGAGGGTGAAAGAGGGGAACGCTCTCAAGAGAGAACCCAGGCTTCCCCGAGGGTGGAGAGACAGAGACAGAGACATAGAGAGACAGAGAGAGAGAGATGCTCAAGAGAGAACCCGGGCTTCCCCGAGGGCGGAGAGACAGAGAGAGAGAGAGACAGAGAGAGTAAAGTGCTCAAGAGAGAGCCCGGGCTTCCCCGAGGGCGGAGAGACCCCGACACACACCCCAGCATCACACAGGAAAGCACGAACGGCCCCGTCTCCAGAGGGGAGATGCGGGCGACACGCGTGCTCGGCCACGTGGGCACATGCAGCACCTGGGCTGGGGCAGCGTCTGCGCCCTCCCTGGGCCCCAGGGGCCTGGATGGGGTTTCTCCCACCTGCCCCCGCCTGGGGCAGTTGCCAGGGGCGGTTGCCAGGGGCGGTTGCCAGGGGGGCTGGGGGTGGGGATGGGCTTCTTTGGGCCGAATCTCTAAAGTTAATGAGGTGGAGGGAGGGGTCCGAGGGAATTGGAGGAATTTCCTCCATGGGGAGGGTCCAGTCTCCTCAGGGTTTGCTGCTCAAGGTCTTATCTGAATCCAGAAAGTGGATCAGCCGTGGAATTTCCCTTTTAGAATTTTTGCTGACCGGTTTATTGCCCACGGCCTCTCCCTGTCCACCTGCCTATGTCCCAATCACCAACCTGGTACCTGCGGTTGGTGTTGGCAGGCAGGTAGGGGCGGCCCCTCCCAAGTTGATGGCACTAAATGTCCTGGGAGGTCAAGAAAAGCCTTGAAGCTGCCCACCCCCCTTGCAGAAACCAGGAACTCAGGCCTGGGCAGCCCCTCACCCACCCACAGCCACTCCCAGAGAAGCCCCCCCGCAGGACCCCAAGGCCAGGAAAGGAATTTCCAAGAAGCCCATCCCCACCCCCAGCCCCCCTGGCAACCCCCTTAGCAACGGACTCTGACCCGGGGAGAAGCCCCAGGCGGGGGCAGGTGGGAGAAACCCCATCCAGGCCCCTGGGGCCCAGGGAGGGCGCAGACGCTGCCCCAGCCCAGGTGCTGCGTGTGCCCACGTGGCCGAGCACGCGTGTCGCCCGCATCTCCCCTCTGGAGACGGGGACGTTCGTGCTTTGCTGTGTGATGCTGGGGTGTGTGTCGGGGTCTCTCTGCCCTCGGGGAAGCCTGGGCTCTCTCTTGAGCACATTACTGTCTCTGTCTCTCTGTCTCTTTGTCTCTGTTTCTCTGCCTCTGTCTCTCTCTGTGTCTCTCTGTCTCCGTCTCCGTCTCTCTGTCTCTCTCTCCCTCTCTCTGTCTGTCTCTCTCTCTCTCCCCCTCCTTCCCTTCGAACCCTCCAAATAAAATCTATTTCCTTCCCTGCCTGTCTCCTCCTGTTCCCCCCCCTCTCTCTCTCCCTCTCCTCCTCCTCTCTTTCTCTTTCTCTCTTTTTCTTATTTTTTTGCTTTCTGGGTCACACTCTGCACTCAGAAATTACTCCTGGCGGTGCTCAGAGGAGGAACATATGGGATGCTGGGAATCAAACCCGAGTCAGCCGCATGCAAGTCAAACGCCCTCCCCGCTGTGCTATTGCTGTCCTATCTCTCTCTCCCCTCCTCCTCCTCCTCTCTTTCTCATCACTCTTTCCTCTCTTTCTCTTCTTGTCTCCTCTCTATCTCCTCCCTCTCTCTCTCCCTCCCTCCATCTCTCCCTCTCTTCCTCTTCCTCTCCCTCTCCCTGTCTTTTTCTCTCTCTCCCTCCCTCTCTTTCTCCTCCCTCTCTCTGTCTCTGTTTCTGTCTCTGTCTCTCTGTCTCTCTCTCCCTCCCTCTCTCTCCCATGTTCAGAAGCCCTCCAAATAAAATCTGTGTCATTTCACTGCTCCTCTACTCCTGAAATTCCTTTCTGGGAGGCGAGACAGGAACACAGTAACCCGGGTCCCAGGGGGCAGAGGCGGATGGGGAGAAAGTGACCGTCTCTCTCCTCCCCGCCTCACAGGAGCCCCCTGTATCATTTTTAGCCTCACCTGCCCCCAGGGTGGGCCTGAGTCTTAGCTCCCCGTTGCACAATTTCATTGAAGAACCGTCCAGGGCTTGCAAAAGCTGGACTTGCAGCGACCAAAAAAAGATTCTCTGGAAAGCGCCAGCCACAACCCAGGTTCCCGTCCGCTCAGGCACTTGCCGACTCCATGACTTGCCCTCGCTCTGCTGCGTCCTAATGAACCTTTCCTTTTTTTTTTTCTTCTTTTTGGGTCCCACCCGGCGATGCTCAGGGGTTTCTCCTGGCTCTGCACTCAGGAATGACTCCTGGCGGTGCTCAGGGGACCCTATGGGATGCTGGGAATCGAACCTGGGTCTGCCGCGTGCAAGGCAAACGCCCTCCCCGCTGTGCTGTCGCTCCAGCCCCCCTAATGAACCTTTCTTTTCCCCTCAGTGTGTTGCAGGAACAGAGAGGAAGAACATGCCCCGGCGAAAGTCCAGCGGGTAAGAGAGTTCCTACATGCCCTTCGCTTGCCTGTCTGTGTCCTGGAGTCACCATGGATGTGTCTCCCGCCCCCAGTCCTCAAGGGATTGACCCCTGCGGAAGCTAACACTTTTTTTGGGGGGGGCGTGACACCCGGCTATGCACAGGGGTTACTCCTGGCTCTGCACTCAGGAATCACTCTTGGTGGTGCTCTGGGGACCCTATGGGATGCTGGGAATCGAACCCGGGTTGGCCGCGTGCAAGGCAAACGCCCTCCCCGCTGGGCTATCACTCCAGCCCCTAATACTTTTTAAAAAATTTTTATTAATTTGTATTTTTTGCTTTTGGGGTCATAGAAGGCGATGCTCTGTCTGTGCACTCAGGAATTAATTCCTAAGTGCTCCTGAAGGCGATGCTCTGTCTGTGCACTCAGGAATTAATTCCTAAGTGCTCCTGGACCCTGTGGGATGCCAATCAAACTCTCAGCTACCTGCAAGCTGTGCTATCAATTCAGCCCCAGGTCAACCTTTGTAAAGGATGTTTGTGTTCCTTTGGAGTGGACAATATGACAAAAAAGAATCCACAGGGTGCTTGGAGTCTCCCTGGCCATCAGCCAGCCTGAGGGATCGCCCTTCTCCCTCCCTGAATGTTGACGCTCTGGGGCAGAGTTTTAAGATAGCACAATTGTGAATTCCCTATTTCTGAGCAAAGCCCAGGAATTTGCAGGGAGTGAAAAAAACAACCTAGGCTGGCCCAGCCCCCAAGGGGACTGAGTGCTCCCGGCCTGCCCAAGCGGAATGCGCTTTCCTAATCAACTCTCAAGCCTGATTAAATCCTGTAGCTCCTCGGCAGAACAGGCTGTGTGTGGACCTTGCCTCAGTTTCCCCAGAGACCTCAGGGTTTGCATCTCCAAAGTGTTGCAGTAAGGTCTGGTCAGGCGGTCTGAGGCATTGAGATGTGCATGTGAAAGAAATATTTTACAGAGGATCACAAACTATCTCTGGTGTTTTACTAACTAGCTTGATGTTCCAACCAATGATATTCCGCCACAGAGGCAGGATATGCAAATTAGCTCAGTCCAGGGAAACAGTATCAAAGTCAGTTCCAGGACCGGAAGCAGCATCAGTTACAGTAACAGGAACAGAGAAACAATGTTTACAGCCAAGACTAGCTAGGGCTGAGATTGTGAGATGTTGTACAACAACACCAAGGGATACAGGTCTTCGGGCCTTGGAGCTGCTTCAGGGCTGGGCAATTTCTTGGTTGTTTTTATTTATTTATTTATTTATTTATTTTTGCTGCTTGTGTCACACCTGGTGATGCTCAGGGCTTCCTCCTGGCTCTGCACTCGGGAATGACTCCTGGCGGTGCTCGGGGGACCCTATGGGATGCTGGGGATCGAACCCGGGTCAGCCCCGTGCCAGGGAAACGCCCTCCCCATTGCTGTGCTATCGCTCCAGCCCCAATTTCTTGTCCTTAAGGTTTATCATTACCCCAAAGCTAATTACCAGGGGCTTGGTCTCCAGCTGCCTGCAAGAGTAGTTACTACTGTGAGGGCAGAGACAGAGACAGAGACAGAGACAGCGGGAGGGAGAGACAGACAGCTGTTAGGGCACGGATCGAGATCTCCCTATGACGACAAAGAGACTCCGGAGGCTGCAAGCAGCAAGCAGGGTTGATTGTGAGACTGGCTAGCCAGGGTCCAGCCGCCTACGCGGACACGCAGGGCCAGCAGGTTGGGCAAAGGCCCCAAGCTTCCCCAGAGGAGATCTTAGATAGGCCTTCCCCGGCCGTCACAGCAGAGCCCGCGCCTTTCAGAGCCGATAGATTTGTCATATTGCAAACTCTCCTGACCAACCCATTTAGAAGGACATCACTCCTCAGCCTATGGCCTTAGAGATCAGCATCCGCGCCAATACTCAGGAATGTCCCGGTTCTGGGGGCAGTTCTGGGTCCTGTGATATGGGTCGTGTGATATGGGTCTGGTTATCTGGTCTGACCACCACCCTTCTTGCGACCCGGGGCGCCTGTATCCAAATTCCTTGCTCAGGGACAGATAGACAAGTTATTCTACAATCCGGCTCCTGTAAAAAGAGTCGTAAGAAAGCTAAATAGATTCCTGTGGTTTGTCTTCACAACAGGGAGATATTTAGAGATAGGGAGAGACAGAGAAGGTGAGAGAGACAGAGGGAGAGGCGGAGAGGGAGAGAGACAGAGGCAGAAGGAGAGAGTGAGGGAGAGAGAGAGAGGAAGGAGAGAATGAGGGAGAGAGAGGAAGACGGAGAGAGTGAGGGAGAGAGGAAGAAAGAGGGAGGAGAGGAAGAAGGAGAATGAGGGAGGGAAAGAGGAAGAAAGAGTGAGGGAGAGAGGAAGAAGGAGAGAGTGAGGGAGGGAGAGAGGAAGAGTAAGGGAGAGAGAAAGAGGAAGACGAGAGTGAGGGAGGGAGAGAGGAAGTAGGAGAGAGGGACAGAGAAAGAGGGAGGGAGAGAGGAAGAAGGAGAGTGAGGGAGAGAGAAAGAGGAAGACGAGAGTGAGGGAGGGAGAGAGGAAGAAGGAGGGACAGAGAAAGAGGAAGAAGGAGAGAGTGAGGGAGGGAGAGAGGAAGAAGGAGAGTGAGGGAGAGAGAAAGAGGAAGACGAGAGGGAGGGAGGGAGAGAGGAAGAAGGAGAGAGGGAGGGAGAGAGAAAGAGGAAGACGAGAGTGAGGGAGGGAGAGAGGGAGCAAAAGAGAGAGAGAGGAAGAAGGAGAGAGTGAGGGAGGGAGAGAGGAAGAAGCACAGAGTAAGGGAGAGACAGAGAGGGAGGCAGAGAGAGAGAAAGAGACAGGGAGAGAGAGAGAGAGACGAGATTGCCAGGCATATCTTGGGTCTTGGAGAACTTGTCTCTGGGCAGCAAACCCCAGCGATTTCCAGGAGAAACCAAGCCCCAAAGACAATGACCCAGACAGGGGTCATCGTTCGAGGTCTGCAAGCTACACTTGGGCTGCAGAGACCCAAGCCCCCCCGCCCCCGCCCCGAACGGTCAGCTTCAGTCCCCGTCCCCCCCCCCCCCCCGAAATAAGAACTAAAATCTCACGAAAGGAAACAGCAGCGATGAACCAACCTTCTTGTGTTTCAGGAGCCGGCTGGCCTTGACCTTCTGCTGCTTCCTGGGCTGCTTCCGGCCAGCTGCTGGCTGGGACGCCCAGCGGTCCCGCCCGAACATCCTCCTCCTGATGGCCGATGACCTGGGCATCGGGGATGTCGGTTGCTATGGAAACACCACACTCAGGTGAGGGGCAGAGAGCAGCCTCCTGGCCCCCCCCACCCCTGTGCCGACAAGGACCAGTGGGAATCTGGCTTCGGCCGTGGGGACGTTCCCCACCTCCCTGCCTTCTGCGCAATGGGCTACTTTTTTGTTTTGTTTTCTTTTTTCTTTTCTTTTTTTTTTTTTTTTTTTGCTTTTTGGGTCATACCTGGCGATGCACAGGGGCTACTCCTGGCTCTTCACTCAGGAATCACCCCCGGCGGTGCTCAGGGGACCATTGGGATGCTGGGAATCGAACCCGGGTCAGCCGCCCTGCTCGAGTAACGCAGTCACAACGTGGCTTCCTCCTGCCTCTGCAGTCAAGAATTACTCCTGGGGCTGCAGAAATAGCACAGCGGGGAGGGCGTTTGCCTTGCACGTGGCAGACCCGGGTTCGATCCCCGGCATCCCATAGGGTCCCCTGAGCACCGCCAGGGGTAATTCCTGAGTGCAGAGCCAGGAGTCAGCCCTGAGCATCGCCAGATGTGGCCCCCAAAGCAAGAAAAGCAACAACAAAAAAAATTAAGACGGAAGAATTATTACGGAGTCGAGTGGATATTTGCTTTGCTTCGTTTTGGCTTATCCGGAGTTTGAGGGTCACCCCCAGCTGCCCAGAAGGTATTTCTGGCTCTACGTGTGTGGGGGATGCTGCTGGCAGAACTTGACAGGGGGCTGGGCAGGGGCGGGTGGGCAAGCAGAGCCCGAGTTCCACGCTGTGCCACCCCTTCCCGCTGCCCTGCCACTCCCAGGATGTGACCGAATGTGGCTTTGGCATTTTCCTTCTTGCCTTCGTCTGAAGCTTCCGACAACGGGCGTCATGCCCTGTGGGATACGGAAGCTTCTGGAATGCATTTGGGTGGTGGGGGGCAGCGGGTATCTGTTCCTGGCTCAGTGCCCACCCACGCTTCCTCCCCCAGGACACCCAACATCGACCGCCTGGCGGAGGAGGGCGTGAGGCTCACCCAGCACCTGGCGGCCGCCTCGGTCTGTACCCCGAGCAGGGCCGCCTTCCTGACGGGGAGGTACCCCCTGCGCTCAGGTCTGTGGGGCCCCACGGGGGGCGTGGGTGAGGGGGGAGGAGAGAGAAGGTCGCTTTCTCCCCATCTGCCTCTGCCCCACCCCCGGGACCCAGGGCTGCTGGGTGCTGGTCTCGCCTCGCAGGAAGGGATTTCGGGAGAAGATGGGCAGGGAGGGAAATAATAGATTTTATTTGGGGGGGGGGGGTTGGAGGTGTGGAGGGAGAGAGCAGAGGGAGAGAGAGAGAGAGAGAGAGAGAGAGAGAGAAAGAGAGAGATGAAGAGAGAGACAGAAAAAGAGGGAGAGAGAGAGAGAGACAGTGAGAGGGAGAGTAAGGCACTCAAGAGAGAACCTGGGCTTCCCCGAGGGCGGAGAGAGAGAGAAGAGAGACACAGAGAGAGAGACAGAGAGACACAGAGAGAGAGACAGAGAGTAAAGTGCTCAAGAGAGAGCCCGGGCTTCCCCGAGGGCGGAGAGACCCCGACCCACACCCCAGCATCACACAGCAAAGCAGGAACGTCCCCGTCTCCAGAGGGGAGATGCGGGCGACACGCGTGCTCGGCCATGTGGGCACACGCAGCACCTGGGCTGGGGCAGCGTCTGCGCCCTCCCTGGGCCCCAGGGGCCTGGATGGGGTTTCTCCCACCTGCCCCCGCCTGGGGCTTCTCCCAGGGTCAGAGTCCGTTGCTAAGGGGGTTGCCAGGGGGGCTGGGGGTGGGGATGGGCTTCTTTGGGCTGAATCTCTAAAGTTAATGAGGTAGAGGGAGGGGTCCGAGGGAATTGGAGGAATTTCCTCCATGGGGAGGGTCCAGTCTCCTCAGGGTTTGCTGCTCCAGGTCTTATCTGAATCCAGAAAGTGGATCAGCCGTGGAATTTCCCTCTTAGAATTTTTGCTGACCGCTTCCATTGTCCAGGGCCTCTCCCTGTCCACCTGCCTACATAACCCTGGTCATGAGGGTTGGCAGCAACCCACTGCTCCTTTTTTTTTTTTTTTTTTTGCTTTTTGGGTCCCACCCAGTGATGCTCAGGGCTTCCTCCTGGCTCTGCACTCAGGAATTACTCCTGGCGGTGCTCAGGGGACCCTATGGGATGCCGGGGATCGAACTGGGGTCGGCTGCATGCAAGGCAAACGCCCTCCCCGCTGTGCTATTGCTCCAGCCCCTCCACCCATTTTTTATTATCATGATTATACTATTGTTTTGGTTCTTTGTTTTTTTGTTGGGGTTTTTGTTTGTTTGTTTTTTTGCTTTTTGGGTCACACCTGTCGATGCCCAGGGCTTACTCCTGCCTCATGCATCGGAATTACTCCCGGCTGTGCTCGGGGGACCCTATGAGATGCTGGGAATCGAACCTGGGTTGGCTGCGTGCAAGGCAAACACCCTACCCGCTGTGCTATCACTCCAGCTCCTAGACTAATTCTATTTTAAAATTTTATTTATGCTCCGAGCTGACTCCTGCCTCATGCACTCAGGAATCACTCCTGGCGGTGCTCAGGGGACCCTATGGGATGCTGGGAATCGAACCCGGGTTGGCTGCGTGCAAGGCAAACGCCCTCCCTTTTGTCCTATCACTCCAGCCCCCAGATTAGTTCTTTTTTTAAACTTTTATTTTCGTAAGTTTGTTCACATTAATTTATTACATTCATTAGTCCAACACCAAATTATTTTCTATTATTGTGAGAGGTCATGGCAGCCTCAAAAGCTTTTTTTTTTTTTCTTTTTTGGGTCCCACCCGGCGATGCTCAGGGGTTCCTCCTGGCTCTGCACTCAGGAATGACTCCTGGCGGTGCTCAGGGGACCCTATGGGATGCTGGGAATCGAACCCAGGTCGGCCGCGCGCAAGGCAAACGCCCTCCCCGCTGGGCTATGGCTCCAGCCCCAAAACTCTCGGGCTTCTAAGCATCATCTCTGGTGCGTGATGTCTGCGGAGGGCGGCTCACGGGACCCCCTCTCCCCCCAGGCATGGTATCCAGCGGGGGACGCCGCGTCCTGCAGTGGTCTGCAGCCTCGGGGGGTCTCCCCAGCACCGAGGTCACCTTCGCAAAACTGCTGCAAGACCAAGGCTACGAAACCGGGCTCATAGGTAGGTGCTCCCTGGTGCAGCGTCAACAGAACACGCGTGATTCAAAGGAGACACGCATCGTGGCGTGTCGGGGCGGGTGGGACAGTGGGCGGGGCGCTTGCCTGGCTCACGGCCGGCCTGGGTTCAACCCCCGCCTCCCCGTAGGGACCCCAGGGCACCTCTAGAGCCGGAGGGGCGCTGGGGCGTGAATGCACAAGCTTGGCTCTGACACTCTGCCCCGGTGATGGCCTGGAGTGTGGGTTTCCAGGTTCTGTCTCCAACACTGAGTTTGGTCCCCGAGCACGGCAGGAGTCAGCCCTGAGCACAGAGCCGGGAGTCAGCCCTGAGCACAGAGCCGGGAGTCAGCCCTGAGCACAGAGCCGGGAGTCAGTCTTCAGTACAGAGCTGTGAGTCAGCCCTGAACACCAGGCCAGAGTCAGCTTTGAGTTCAGAGCCGGGTGTCAGCCCTGAGCACAGAGCCAGGAGTCAGCCCTGAGCACAGAGCCGGGAGTCAGCCCTGAGCACAGAGCCAGGAGTGAGCCCTGAGCACAGAGCCAGGAGTCAGCTCTGAGCACAGAGTCAGGAGTCAGCCTTGAGTACAGAGCTGTGAGTCAGCCCTGAGCACCAAGCTAGAGTCAGCTTTGAGTTCAGAGCCGGGTGTCAGCCCTGAGAACAGAGCCAGGAGTCAGCCCTGAGCGTTAAAGCCCGGACTGAGCCCTGAGCACAGAGCCAGGAGTCAGCCTTGAGCACAGAGTCAGGAGTCAGCCTTGAGCACAGAGCCAGGAGTCAGCCCTGAGCACAGAGCCAGGAGTCAGCCCGGAACACAGAGCCGGCAGTCAGCCCTGAGCACAGAAACAGGAGTGGTCCCTGAGCACAGAGCCAGGAGTCAGCCCTAAGCACAGAGCCGGAAGTCATCCCTGAGCAGAGTCAGGAGTTAGCCTTGAGCTCAGAGCCTGGTGTCAGCCATGAGCACAGAGCCAGGAGTCAGCCCTGAGCACAGAGCTGGGAGTCAGCCCTGAGCATTAAAGCCAGGATTGAGCCCTGAACACAGAGCCGGGAGTCAGCCCTGAGCACAGAGTCAGGAGTCAGTCTTGAGTACAGAGTCAGGAGTCAGCCTTGAGTACAGAGCTGTGAGTCAGCCCTGATTGCCAAGCCAGAGTCAGCTTTAAGCTCTGAGCCAGGTGTCAGCCCTGAGCACAGACCCAGGAGTCCGCCCTGAGCACAGAGCCAGGAGTCAGCCCTGAGCATCGCTGGCTGTGGCCCCCAAACCACCCACCGCGATCAAACACCTGCAGTGAGGGTGCAGGCGGGTGCTGAGCCGCAGCAGTTGCTTTGCGTGACCCACCCCAGTTGGACGTTTGCTTCTTTGCTTCCTCCTGGCTCTGCACCCCGGGACCCCTCCCGCTGGTGCTCGGGGACACCTCTGGGTGCGAGGGACCAAGCCTGGGTCGGCGGGTGCAGGGCCAACGTCCTCCTGGCTGTCCTGGGTCTGGGGTCCCTTGGGGTTGTGCCTGAAGCCACCAACTATGGTCATTGATACTTTCGAGCACTGTGCAGAGAGTTGAGCCCTCACAATTGGCGGTTCTCTCTCCCATCCTCATTAACCTGTTTTTTTTTTTTGTTTATTTATTTATTTTTTGTTCTTTTTGGGTCCCACCCGGCGATGCTCAGGGGTCCCTTCTAGCTCTGCACTCAGGAATGACTCCTGGCAGTGCTCGGGGGACCCTATGGGATGCTGGGAATCGAACCCGGGTCAGCCGCGTGCCAGGCAAACGCCCTGCCCGCTGGGCTCTTGCCCAGCCCCTGGTTTGATATTTCTAGTAAATGATGATATGATTTATTTAGATTCAGTATCGAGCAAATCGATGAGCAACTGTGTTACAGTGTTACACTGTAGCGGTTTTACAGTGTTACACTGTTACTGTGTTACAGTGATACACCCTAGCCGTGTTACACTGTTACTGTGTTACAGTGATACACCCTAGCTGTGTTACCTGTTACACTGTTACTGTGTTATAGTGATACACCCTAGCGGTGTTACGTGTTACACCTGTACAGTGTTACAGTGATACACCATAGCGGTGTTACCTGTTACACTGTTACTGTGTTACAGTGATACACCATAGCTGTGTTACCGGTTACACTGTTACTGTGTTACAGTGATACACCTTAGCGGTGTTACCTGTTACACTGTTACACTGTTAACACTGTTACACAGATAAACCAACTGGAACAAATGTGTGTGTGTCTGCGTGTTATTAAATATCTACCGACAGAAACAAGGGGTAAAAACATACTTTCGAAATGTATCCTCCTCGGGGCTGGAGCGATAGCACAGCGGGGAGGGCGTTTGCCTGGCACGTGGCCGACCCGGGTTCGATTCCCAGCATCCCATAGGGTCCCCTGAGCACCGCCAGGAGTCATTCCTGAGTGCAGAGCCAGGAGGAACCCCTGAGCATCGCCGGGTGGGACCCAAAAAGCAAAAAAAAAAAAAGTATCCTCCTCTTTTTTTTCCCTTTTTCTCTTTCTGTTTTCTTGTCCTTCCCTCCTTCTTTCCCTTCTTCCTCCATCCCTCTGTCCCTTCTCCTCCCTCCATCCCTGTCTCCCTTCCCTCTCCACCCCTGCTTCCTTTCTCCCTCCATCCCTCTTTCCCCTCTCCTCCCTCCATCCCTCCTTCCCTTCTCCCTCCATCCGTCTCCCTTCCCTCTCCACCCCTGCTTCCTTCCTCCCTCCATCCCTCTTCTCCTTCTCCCTCCCTCCCTCCCTCCCTGTCTCCCTTCTCTCTCCACCCCTGCTTCCTTTCTCCCTCCATCCCTCCTTCCCTTCTCCTCTGTCCATCCCTGTCTCCCGTCCCTCTGCACCCCTGCTTCCTTTCTCCCTCCATCCCTTTCCCTTCTCCTCCCTCCATCCCTGTCTCCCTTCCCTCTCCACCCTTGCTTCCTTTCTCCTTCCATCTCTCACCCCTTCTCTTTTCTCCATCCTTCCTTCCCTTCTCCCTCCATCCTTCTTTCCCTTCTCCCTTCATCCCTGTCTCCCTTCCCTCTCCACCCTTGCTCCCTTTCTCCCTCCATCCCTCTTTCCCCTCTCCTCCCTCCATTCCTCCTTCCCTTCTCCTCTGTCCATCCCTGTCTCCCTTCCCTCTCCACCCTTGCTTCCTTTCTCCTTCCATCTCTCACCCCTTCTCTTCTCTCCATCCTTCCTTCCCTTCTCCCTCCATCCTTCTTTCCCTTCTCCCTTCATCCCTGTCTCCCTTCCCTCTCCACCCCGCTTCCTTCCTCCCTCCACCCCTCCTCCCCTTCTCCTCCCTCCATCCCTCCTTCCCTTCTCCTCCCTCCATCCCTGTCTCCCTTCCCTGTACACCCCTGCTTCCTTCCTCCCTCCATCTCTCCTTCCCTTCTCCTATCTCCATCCCTGTCTCCCTTCCCTCTCCACCCCTGCTTCCTTTCTCCCTCCATCCCTCTTTCCCCTCTCCTCCGTCCATCCCTGTCTCCCTTCTCTCTCCACCCTTGCTTCCTTTCTCCCTCCATCCCTCTTTCCCCTCTCCTCCCTCCATCCCTCCTTCCCTTCTCCTCCCTCCATCCCTGTCTCCCTTCCCTCTCCACCCTTGCTTCCTTTCTCCTTCCATCTCTCACCCCTTCTCTTCTCTCCATCCTTCCTTCCCTTCTCCCTCCATCCTTCTTTCCCTTCTCCCTCCATCCCTGTCTCCTGTCCCTCTCCACCCCTGCTTCCTTTCTCCCTCCATCCCTCTTCCCCTCCTTCTCCCTCCCTCCCTCCCTCCCTGTCTCCCTTCTCTCTCCACCCCTGCTTCCTTTCTCTCTCCATCCCTCCTTCCCTTCTCCTCCCTCCATCCCTGTCTCCCGTCCCTCTCCACCCCTGCTTCCTTTCTCCCTCCATCCCTCTTTCCCTTCTCCTCCGTCCATCCCTGTCTCCCTTCCCTCTCCACCCCTGCTTCCTTCCTCCCTCCATCCCTCCTTCCCTCCTCCCTCCATCCCTCCTTCCCTTCTCTCCTCCCCTTCCCCCCCCCGCCCCCCGCAGGGAAGTGGCACCTGGGCCTGAACTGCGCCTGGGCGGGGGACCACTGCCACCACCCGCTGCGCCACGGCTTCCAGCACTTCTTCGGGATGCCCTTCTCCATGATGGGCGACTGCGTGCCGGGCAGCGTGTCGGAGCGCCGGGCGGGGCTGCAGGCAGGGCTGCACCTGGGCTGCCAGGCGCTGGCGCTGGCCGCGCTCTCGCTGGGCGCGGCGAGGCTGGGCCGCCTGCTGCGCGTGCCCTGGGCGGCCGTGGGCTGCGCGGCCGTGGGCGCGGCGCTCCTGCTGCTGTGCGCGCGCGCGCTGGGCGCGCTGCTGGTGCACGCCGACTGCTACCTCATGCGCAACCACAGCGTCTCCGAGCAGCCCATGCGCCTGCAGCGCGCCGCGCGCCTCCTCCTGAGAGAGGTGGACGCCTTTCTCCAGAGGTCAGTGTCTGGGGTCCGGGGTCGGGGGTCGGGGGTTACCCCCTGTCTGGGGGACGGGGAGCGGGGGGTTGGGACTTGCAGATCCAGCCAGACCCCGGCCACGATTTGGGTTTGGGTCGGTCTGTTCCCGACCAGCACCGTGAGGACCCACCCGCCCCTCGGGCGCGGAGGCGCAAAATTAAAAATCAGCAAATGGGGGCTGGAGCGATAGCACAGCGGGGAGGGCGTTGGCCTGGCACGCGGCCGACCCGGGTTTGATTCCCAGCATCCCATAGGGTCCCCCGAGCACCGCCAGGGGTCATTCCTGAGTGCAGAGCCAGGAGGGACTCCTGAGCATCGCCGGGTGGGACCCAAAAAGAAAAAATAAATAAATAAAGAAAATTTAAAGAAAATCAGCAAATGTCAGGACGCACAGGGAACGGCCTTGGCCTGGCACGCGGCCGGCCCGGGTTCGAGGGTTCGAGTCTCAGTGTGTCCCCTAGCGTCTCCCCCCGAGCATCGGCAGGAGTCACGGCTGAGTGTGGAGCCGGGAGGAAGCCCTGGGCATCGCCCCAGGGGGATTCAACGCCCTCTTTGCCCCCCCTCCCCCCCCCCGCACAAACAGATAGTAACAAGGGATGGGTACAGTTAAAGATTATTCTTGATTCTTTGGGGGATACGGGGGCTGGGGTTGAGTCAAAATCAGCTGGGGTCACAGTTCTGTGCTCAGGGCTGACTCCTGACTCTGTGCTCACAGTTGACTCCTGGCTCTGTGCTCATGGCTGACTCCTGGCTCTGTGCTTAGGCTGACTCCCGGCTCTGTGCTCAGGGCTCACTCCCGGCTCTGCACTCAAGGCTGACTCCCGGCTCTGTGCTCAGGGCTCACTCCCGGCTCTGTGCTCACAGCTACTCCTGGCTCTGTGCTCACGGCTGACTCCCGGCTCTGTGCTCACGGCTCACTCCTGGCTCTGTGCTCAGGCTGATTCCTAGCTCTGTGCTCAAGGCTCACTCCCAGTTCTATACTCAGGGCTGACTCCTGGCTCTGTGCTCACAGCTGACTCCCAGCTCTGTGCTCAGGGCTCACTCATGGCTGACTCCCGGCTCTGTGCTCACGGCTCACTCCTGGCTCTGCTCTGGGCTGACTCCTGGCTCTGTGCTCACGGCTGACTCCAAGCTCTGTGCTCATGGCTCACTCCTGACTCTGTGCTCTGGGCTGACTCCCGGCTCTGTGCTCAGGGATCACTCCTGCCTCTGTGTCAGGGCTGACTCTTGACTCTGTGCTCACGACTTACTCCTGGCTCTGTGCTCACAGCTGACTCCCGGCTCTGTGCTCAGGGTTCACTCCTGGCTCTGTGCTCAGGGCTGACTCCTGCTATGTGCTCAAGGGTTACTCCCGCTATGTGCTCACAGCTGACTCCCAGCTCTGTGCTCATGGCTCACTCCCAGCTCTGTGCTCAAGGCTGACTCCTGGCTCCGTGCTCAGTGCTCACTCCTGGTGGCTCTCCCGGCCATGCCAGGGATTGAGCCAGGCCCAGCCCCAGGCGAGAGGCCTGCCTTACCTGCTGCACTCGCTCTGCCTGTGCATATCTCAGCTGCGTCAGGTGCGTTTCCTCCTGAGTTTCGGTTCCTATGCAACGTGCGGACCTTCACCTCCTCAACATCTTCTATACCGAAGGTGGCGTCTGCCGTGGTCTCAGGCCCCAGAGTTCACGGACATGGTGGATTTGCCTGCGGGCGACCAGGGATCAGTTAGCAGGGCCAGGGGCGTGTCATAGTCCGGGGGCAGGCGTGGGGGAAGGTCTCGCCAAACCAGAGCATCCTACTTTGCCCGTAGAATTCCAGAATCATTTCCTCACGCACAGTTCTCCGGAAATAGGATTCTCCTGAAGGGGCCGGAGCGAGAGCACAGCGGGGAGGGCGTTGGCCTGGCACGCGGCCGACCCGGGTTCGATTCCCAGCATCCCCTAGGGTCCCCCGAGCACCGCCAGGGGTCATTCCTGAGTGCAGAGCCGGGAGGGACCCCTGAGCATCGCCGCCGGGTGGGACCCAAAAAGCAAAATAAAATAAAATAATTATCAAGCGAGCCCCGAGCAGTAGCACAGCGGGGAGGGCACTTCCCTCGCGCGTGGCCAACCCAGGTCAATCCGTGGCCTCCTCGCGAGTCCCCGAGCCCTGACCGGACGGAGCGAGGGCGTCATTGTGAGTTTCGCACCCAGCCCCCGACAGCGCCCGTTCCTGCTGTTCGTCTCTTTCCTGCACGTGCACACGCCCCTGGTGACCGCGGAGAGCTTCCTGGGCCGGAGCGCCCACGGGCTGTACGGGGACAATGTGGAGGAGCTGGACTCCATGGTGGGTGAGTGTCCGGCGGACGCGGGCAGGCCCCACGGGGGGGGCTCGTGGGAGAGAGACGGGGAGGGGAGAGAGACGGTCACTTTCTCCCCATCCGCCTCTGCCCCCCCCCGGGACCCGGGTTCGTATCTCGCCTCGCAGGAAGGATTTTCAGGAGTAGACGGGCAGGGAAGGGAATAGAGTTTATTATTTGTTAATTTTTTTAGGAAAGAGATTTTATTTGGAGGGTTTTTGAATGTGGAGAGGAGAGAGAGAGTGAGAGAGACAGACACACACACACACATATGCCAACACACAGACACACAGAGACAGACACACAAACACAGAGACACACAATATACACAACACACAGACACACAGATATACAAACAGACACACAGACACAGACACACAGAGACATATACAGAGGCACAGACACATACCAACATATACAGACACACACAGATACACACAGAGACAGAGTCACACAGAAACACACAGACACACACAAATATACACAACACATAGACACACAAATATACACAACACATAGACACACAAAGACGCAGACACACACAAATATACAGATATACACACAGACACAAACACAGACAGATATACACACAGGCAGACAGAGACACAAATATACACAACACACAGACATACTCAGACACAAATATGTAGACAGATACACAGACACACAGATACAGATATACATACACAGACACACCCACCCACAGACATATACAAGCACACAGACACACACACACAGATATACTCACAGAGACAGACACACACACAGAAACACGCTAACTCACAGATATACACAGACACATATATATACACGACACATAGACATACAAAGAGACATACAAAGACACAAACACACCGACACAGATATATACACGCAAGTACAGAGACACAGACACACAGATACATAGACACACACACAAACACACACATAGATGTACACACAGACACACACACACATATACACACAGACACACACACAAACACAGACACACAGCAACACACAAACACAAATATACACAACACAGACACACACACACACACACACAGAGAATGTGACCGCACGTGCCCGGTCCAGTGCCTTCGGGGACGCGGGTGGCCCGACACGCGTCGTCCGTCTGCAGGTCACATCCTGGAGACCCTGGATGCGCAGGGGCTGCGTGAGGACACACTCGTGTACTTCGCCTCCGACCACGGGGCTCCTGGAGGCACAGCTGGGCGGGCGGCAGCTGGGTGGCTGGAACGGAGTCTTCAGAGGTGAGAAGGGAGGGAGGGAGGGGGAGGGAGGGAGGGAGGGAGGGAGGGAGGAGGAGAGGGAGGGAGGGCGGGAGGGAGGGAGGGAGGAAGGAAGGAAGGGAGGGAGGAAGGAAGGAAGGAAGAAAGGAAGAGGAAGGAAGGAGGGAGGGAGGGAAGGAAGGAAGGAAAGAACGAAGCAAAGAAGGAAGAAAGGAAGAGGAAGGAGGGAGGGAGGAAAGGAGGGAAGAAGGGGGAAGGGAGGAAGGAAGGAGGGAGTGAGGGAAGAAAGAAAGAGGAAGGAAAAAAAGAAAGAAAGAAAGAAAGAAAGAAAGAAAGAAAGAAAGAAAGAAAGAAAGAAAGAAAGAAAGAAAGAAAGAGAGAGAAAGAAAAAGAGAAAGGAAGAAGGGAGGGAGGGATGACAGAAAGAAAAAAAGAAAAAGGAAGGAGGAAAGAAAGACAGAAAGAAAGAGAAAGGAAGAAGGGAGGGAAGAAGGAAAGAAAAAGGAAGGAGGGAAAGAAAGAAAGAAGGAAAGAAAGGAAGGAAGGAAGGAAGAAAGAAAGAGGAAGGAGGGAGGGAGGGAAGAAAGAAAAGAAAGGGCTCCCTCGTCCAGCTCTTTATTTTATTTTATTTTATTTTTTTTGCTTTCTGGGTCCCACCTGGCGATGCACAAGGGTCCCTCCTGGCTCTGCACTCAGGAACCACCCCTGGCGGTGCTCGGGGGACCCTATGGGCTGGTGGGACTCGAACCCGGGTCGGCCTTGTGCCCAGCCGACGCCCTCCCGCTGTGATGTCTCTCCAGCCCCTCTTATTTAGCCCTTCCCTGCAGGCCCCCAACTCCTGCCCGAGTCACCAGCCCCGGGTGCCCCTTTTTCTTACTTATTTTGGGGGTGGGGGGACGCTGGGCTTCTTCCCGGCCTGGGGTCCAGCGCCGACCGCGTCCGCCTCAGGCTGGGGGTCTGACTCGGCCTCTCGTCCCCGCAGGCGGCAAGGGCACGGGCGGCTGGGAGGGCGGCATCCGCGTGCCTGGCATCTTCCGCTGGCCCCGCGTGCTGCCCCCCGGCCGCGAGGTGTCCGCGCCCACCAGCCTCATGGACCTGCTGCCCACCCTGGTGCGGCTGGCCGGGGGGCAGCTGCCCCAGGACAGGTAGGGACGCGCGTGGGAGAGAGACCCTGGCCCCGCCACCTGTCCCTGCCTTCCTCTCCGCTTTCCCAGGCTTTCATTCTGTCCCTCCATCCTTCTTTCTCTTTCTTCTCCCTTCTTGTTTTCCTTGCTCCCTTCTCTTCCTTCTCTTCCTTCCTTCCTTCCTTCCTTCCTTCCTTCCTTCCTTCCTTCCTTCCTTCCTTCCTTCCTTCCTGCCTTCCTTCCTTTCTTCCTTCGCTCCCTCCCTCTCTTCCTTCTCTCCTCCCTTCTTTCCGTCCTTCCCTCCCTCCCTCCATCCCTTCCTTCTCTCCTTCCTCCCTTCTCTTCTTTCCCTCTCTCCTTCCTTCCATCCCTCCCTTCCTTCCCTTCCTTACTCCTTCCCTCCCTCCCTCCATCCCTTCCTTCTTTCCTTCCTTCTTTCCTCCCTCCCTCCCTCTCTCCCTTCCTTCCCTTCCTTCCTTCCTTCCTTCCCTTTCTTCCTTCCTCCCTCCCTCCCTTCCCTCCCTACCTCCTTCTGTCCTTCCTTCCCTCCCTCCCTTTCTTCTTTCCTTCCTTCTTTCCTTCCTTCCTTCCTTCCTTCCTTCCTTCCTTCCTTCCTTCCTTCCTTCCTTCCTTCCTTCCTTCCTGCCTTCCTTCCTGCCTTCCTTCCTTGCTGTCCTATGGGAGAGCAGAATCCACCTATCCATTCCTAGCTCTCCTCTCTCTCTTACTTCCTTTCTCTCTCTAGCTCACTTTTTTCTTTCTCTCCTTTTATTTCTATTCTTTCCTCTTGCTCTTTCCTTTCTTTCACTCTTTCTATTTCCCTTCCTTCTTCCTAATTCTCTTTAATTTTCTTCTTTCTTTCGTTCTTTCATGTTTCTTCTTTCATTTCTTTGTCTCTTTCCCTTCCTTCCTTTTCCCTTCCTTCTCTCCTTTCTTCTTCCTTCCTTCCTTTCTCTTTCCTCATTTTCTTTCTTGTTTATTCTTTCATTCTTTCTCCTTTCTTTTTCATACTATTTGTTCTTTTATTCTTTCTCTCCCTTCCTTCCTTCTTCCTTCTTTATTTTCTCCGTCCTTTTTTCTCTTTCCTTTCATTTTCTCTTTCCCATTCTTTCATTCTTTCTCTCTCCCTTCCTCGTTTTCTTCTCTATCCCTTCCTTTTTTCCTTCCTTCCATCTTTCCTTCCTCTCTCTCATTGGCTTGCCTCCTTCTTTCTCTCCGTTCCTTTCCTATCTTTCTCCTCTCTCTTTGCTGACACTCCTTCCCCTTCTCCCTTCACCATTCTGGGTGTGACACCCCCGTGAGGGTGGTCAGCTGTGGAGAATGCAGGTGCTTGATGGGGGAGGGGGAGGTGGTCACAGGTGAGGTGAGACATGGGTGGGACATGGGGTCTAGCACAGACACTTTCTGGACACAGTGTCCAGTCTCATATGCCGTATTTAACTGTTTAATCCACCAGTCGTTTTTCTGTCCACCTGAGTGTCTGCCAGTCGGCCTCTATTAGTCTACCTGGGGGCTACCCATCTTCCTGTGTATCCATCTTGCTAGGCATCCCTGGGTCCACCCACCTGTCTGTGTTTATAGATCAGTCGCTCTGTGGATCTCTTAACCTACCTACGTAGTAACCTAACTGTTGACCGACTATTAATTAGTCCATCAATCTGTCTAGACCGTCCATATCTATCTGATTCGATGTAGGGACCAATGTATTGATTCACTTATCTATTACTCTGTCGACACACCTACTCTCTGTGATTCAACGCACCCTTCAATCTACCAACCAGTTCATTTATCTATTATTCAGTCCACACATCTACTATCTACTGATTCAATGCATCCGTCAACCTACCAACCAATTAATTTATCTACTATCCAGTCCACACACCTGTTATCTACCTGATTTCAATGTATCCTTGAAACTACCAGCCAGTCAGTTTACCTATTACTCTGTCTACACACCTACTATCTACCTGATTTAATGCATCCTTCAGTCTACCAATCAATTAATTTATCTATGACTCAATCAACACACCTACTATCTACCTGATTCATTGTATCCTTTAATATACCAACCCGTTAATTTATCTATGACTACCAACACACCTACTGTCTACCTGATTCATTGTCTCCTTCAATCTACCAACCAGTTAGTTTATTACTCTATCGACACACCTACTGTCTACCTGATTCAATGTATCCTTCAATCTACCAACCAGTTAATTTATTACTCTATTGACACACCTACTGTCTACCTGATTCATTGTATCCTTCAATCTACCAACCAGTTAATTTACCTATTACTCTGTATACACATCTACTATCTACCTGATTCAATGTATCCTTCAATCTACCAACCAGTTAATTTACCTATTACTCTGTCTACACATCTACTATCTACCTGATTCAATGTATCCTTCAATCTACCAACCAGTTACTTTACCTATTACTGTGTCTACACACCTACTATCTCCCTGATTCAATGTATCCTTCAATCTACCAACCAATTAATTTATCTATTATCCAATCCACACACCTACTATCTACCTGATTCACTGTATCCTTCAATCTACCAACCAACAAATTTATCTGTGACTCAGTCAGCACACCTACTATCTACCTGATTCATTGTATCCTTCAATCTACCAACCCGTTAATTTATTACTCTATCGACACACCTACTGTCTACCTGATTCAATGTATCCTTCAATCTACCAACCAGTCAATTTACCTATTACTCTGTCTACACACCTACTGTCTACCTGATTCAATGTATCCTTCAATCTACCAACCAGTCAATTTACCTATTACTCTGTCTACACACCTACTATCTACCTGATTCACTGTATCCTTTAATCTACCAACCCATTAATTTATCTATGACGCTATCGACACACCTACTGTCTACCTGATTCAATGTATCCTTCAATCTACCAACCAGTTAATTTACCTATTACTCTGTCTACACATCTACTATCTACCTGATTCAATGTATCCTTCAATCTACCAACCAATAAATTTATCTATGACTCAATCAATACACCTACTATCCTATCTGATTCATTGTCTCCTTCAATCTACCAACCAGTTAATTTATCTGTTATCCAATCCACACACCTACTATCTACCTGATTCACTGTATCCTTCAATCTACCAACCAACAAATTTATCTGTGACTCAGTCAGCACACCTACTATCTACCTGATTCATTGTATCCTTCAATCTACCAACCCGTTAATTTATTACTCTATCGACACACCTACTGTCTACCTGATTCAATGTATCCTTCAATCTACCAACCAGTCAATTTACCTATTACTCTGTCTACACACCTACTATCTACCTGATTCAATGTATCCTTCAATCTACCAACCAGTCAATTTACCTATTACTCTGTCTACACACCTACTATCTACCTGATTCAATGTATCCTTCAATCTACCAACCCATTAATTTATCTATGACGCTATCGACACACCTACTGTCTACCTGATTCAATGTATCCTTCAATCTACCAACCAGTTAATTTACCTATTACTCTGTCTACACATCTACTATCTACCTGATTCAATGTATCCTTCAATCTACCAACCAATAAATTTATCTATGACTCAATCAATACACCTACTATCCTACTTGATTCATTGTCTCCTTCAATCTACCAACCAATTAATTTATCTATTATCCAATCCACACACCTACTATCTACCTGATTCATTGTATCCTTCAATCTACCAACCCGTTAATTTATTACTCTATCGACACACCTACTGTCTACCTGATTCAATGTATCCTTCAACCTAACAACCAGTTAATTTATCTGTTACTCTATGGACACACCTACTATCAATGTATCTTTCAATCTACCAACCCATCTACTGACTTAGCTATTCCTCTATCCACACATCTACTACCTATCTACGATTCTATTTACCAATCGGTCTAGCATCCGATCTATTGAACCCGCTGACGTGTAACTCCATCGGGGTAACGACATAGCCGCTTACCCACATATGTAGCTATCAGTGCATTTCTATTCATCTACCTACCTCTATTTTTAATGCCTTTGGTTTTTGTTCGGAGTCACGTCCTACAGTGCTCAGGGCTTACTCCTGGCTCTGTGCTCACTACTGGCGGGGCTCAGGGGACCCTACAGGGTTCTGGGGATCGAACCCGGGTCACCTGCGCGCGAGGCAAGCGCCTTACCTGCCGTGCTGTCTCCTGGACCCCGTATCTCCGTGCCCGCCACTGTGTGTCTGCTCCTGTGCCCACCTGCCCACGTCTCTCTGTGTGCCCCTCACCCCCCGGACAGAGCTGTGGGCTGTGGGCGGTCTCAGCAGAGGGACGAGTGCTGGGCCAAGGCGGGGACTGTGCCTGCTTCCTGCCTGGCTTTCTTTCCGCAGGGTCATTGATGGCCAAGACCTGCTGCCCCTGCTCCTGGGCACGGGTCAGGGTGGACACGAGTTCCTGATGCATTACTGCGAGAACTTACTGCATGCCGTGCGTTGGCACCAGCCGGAAAGTGAGTGCTCTGCCCTGGGGTCCCCGTGCTGACTGCTCTGTGCTCACTGACGCCCCTCTGGTGCGTGTGTGTGCGTGTGTGTGTGTGTGTGTGTGTGTGTGTGTGTGTTTGAGGGGGAGAGGGGGCATTTACTAATAAAATTGTGGAGTATTGTGTTGGGGGGAGATAAACTCACAGCCTCACACCTGCATGGTAGAGCCCCCTCCCCCCATCCTGGACCCACCGTCCCCACCTATATCTCGATCAATCTACCAATCTATTGATTAATTTATCTGTTACTGTACTGACGCACCTACTACCTGCCTATGATTTAATATGTCATTCAATCTACCAACCAATCTGTTAGCTATTATTCTATCAACACACCTACTACCTACCTACGATTCCATGTTATCTTTCAATCTACCCATCTGTTAACTTAGCTATTACTTTACTGACAGATCTACTACCTACCTACAAATCTACCCACCAATCTATTAACTTAGCTATTACTTTATCGACGCACCTATTACCTGCCAACGATTCAGTGTATCTTTCTATCTACCAACCAGTTGATTAGGTATTACCTTATCGACTGACCTATTGCTTACCTATGATTCAATGTATCTTTCAATCTACCAACCAATCTATTAACTTAGCTATTAATTTATTGATGCACCTATTACCTACCTACGATTCAATGTATCTTTCAATCTACCAACCAATCTATTAGCTATAACCTTATCGACTGACCTATTGCTTACCTACGATTCAATGTATCTTTCAATCTACCAACCAATTGATTAGCTATTACTTTATTGATGCACCTACTACCTACCTATGATTCAATGTATCTTTCCAGCTACCAACCAATCGATAACGTATCTATTAGTCTATTGACACCTATTACCTACTTATAATTCAGTGTATTTTTCAATCTACCAACTAGTCTATTAACTTATCTATTAGTTTATCGACATGCCTACTGCCTACCTATGATTCAGTGTTACCTTTCAATCTACCAACCAACCTATTAGCTATTACTTTATCAATGCACCTGCTACCTACCTACGATTCAGTCTATCTTTCTACCAACCAATCGATCAGCTATTTATTGACACACCTACAACCTACCTATGATTCAATGTATCTTTCCAGCTACCAACCAATTGATAACTTATCTATTAGTCTCTTGACACCTATTATTACATACTTATAATTCAATGTTATCTTTCAATCTACCAACCAATCAATTAGCTATTACTTTATTGACAATATCTATTATTCTTTTTTTTTTTTTTTTTTTGCTTTTTGAGTCACACCCAGCGATGCTCAGGGGTTACTCCTGGCTTTGCACTCAGGAATTGCTCCTGGCAGTGCTTGGGGGACCATATGGGATGCCGGGGATCGAACCCAGGTCGGCTGCGTGCAAAGCAAACGCCCTACCCGCTGTGCTATCGCTCCGGCCCAATATCTATTATTCTATTGACACACCTTCTACCTATGATTCAAGGTCATCTTTCAATCTACCAACCAATCTATTAACTTATCTATTACTCTATCGACACACCTAGTATCTACCTACGATTCACACCCGCCTGGTAGACCTGCTTGCATCCTGCATACGCCCTCCCCTCCCCTTCCCAACCCTGCAGCTACTTTTTATTTGGGTCTTGGTCCCTTTTGTTTGTTTTTTCTTTTTTTTCTTTTTGGGTCCCACCCGGCGATGCTCAGGGGCTCCTCCTGGCTCTGCACTCAGGAATGACTCCTAGCGGTGCTCGGGGGGGACCCTATGGGATGCTGGGAATCGAACCCGGGTCGGCAGGGTGCCAGGCCAACGCCCTCCCCGCTGTGGTATGGCCCCAGCCCTCTTTTGTTTATTTTTTTCCTGGGGTCCCACCTTATTCCCACCTCTGCACTCAAGGGACCATGTGGGCTGCCGGGGATTGAACCCGGGCCCCTCATTGGCTAACCCAGCTCCCTCCTTGGTCGCTCGCTTTCCGTGGCAGGGTGGTGGGGATTCGTGCGCTCCGCGACGCATGCGCACCCATGCGCACTTCCACCTGGGCCACACGTCCCAATCTTCGGCAAGAATCTTGGCCCTGCCGAGCCCTGGTTTTAGTGCTCCTCTGGGCTGCCGTGCAGCTGTGGGTGTGAACGCCCCCCCCCCCCTACAGCGCCCCCTCACCCCTTTCCGTCCTTCCCTCTCCCCTCTTGCAGCCGGCGCTGTGTGGAAGGTGCATTACATGACCCCCCGTTTCCACCCCCCGGGCGCGGGTGCCTGCTACGGCCGAGGCGTCTGCCCCTGCTCGGGGCCCGGCGTGACCGAGCACGACCCGCCTCTGCTCTTCAACCTGGTCACCGACCCCGGGGAAGCCCGGCCGCTCAGCGTCCACTCAGAGCCCCTGTTCCTGGAGGTGGTGGCGAGGGTCCGGCGCGCCGTGGAGGAGCACCGGCGGACCCTCCGCCCCGTCCCCCTGCAGCTGGACGCCGGCAACGTCTGGAAACCCTGGCTTCAGCCCTGCTGCGGGCCCTTCCCGCTCTGCTGGTGCGACCACGAGGGGGACGAGCACTGAGCCGAGAGTCCGCGTGGCACCCAGGGGTGACGCCCGGCGCCACATTGAGCCGGCTTGATCAGCGCCACTCGGGGAAAGGGAGAGCAGAGGGTCCCCCAGGGGGGGGCTGAAGCAATTGTTCCGCCACACGGATACGCCACCGGCTCTGATCGCCGTGGTGCCATGGCACACAGTGGCTCAGAGGCGTCCGTTTGGTGGCAAGTGGCCGCCCGACTTTGGACGGCATCTGGCAGGCCCTTGGTGGCTCCGATTGTTTGAGTCCGAAGTCGACCACCCTCAAGGACCGAGAACAGAGCGGATCATGCAAACCACACAGCCACGTTTATTGGTCCAGCTAGCGGGGGTCCGAGTATCTGCCCATGCACTGGGTTTCTTTCAACAAGGACCCCAGCACCAAACTCAGCGAGTTCTTAAGACTTTCCTTTTGGCAAATCAACGTTGTCACTCTCGTCCCGGTGCTCATCGATGGGCTCGAGCGGGCGCCAGTCACGTCTCCACGGTGAGACTTGTCGTGACTGTGTTTGGCATCTCGGAGACGCCACGGGGAGCTTGCCAGGCTCTGCCATGCGGGCGGGACACTCTCGGGAGCTTGCCGGGCTCTCTGAGAGGGGTGGAAGAATAAAAAGCAGGAAAATGGGGGCTGGAGTGATAGCACAGCGGGGAGGGCGTTTGCCTTGCACGCGGCCGACCCGGGTTCAAATCCCAGCATACCATAGGGTCCCCCGAGCACCGCCAGGAGTCATTCCTGAGTGCAGAGCCAGGAGTAAACCCCTGTGCATCGCCGGGTGGGACCCAAAAAGCAAAAAAAAAAAAAAAAAAAAAAAAGCAGGAAAATAGAAATGAAAAACAAACAGGAATCACTCCTGGCGGTGCTCAGGGGACCTTAGGAAGTGCCCAGGACCCACCCTGGCTTGGCCACGTGCAGGGCCTTCCCCGCTGTCCTTATCTCTCCAGCCCCTCACCCCTCCCCCCCAACATTCTGAGGCTCTTGGGAGCATCCGTTTGCCATCCTCTGATCTGAACACGTATCTGGTTTGCTGGTCGCTCCCAAATACCCGCTGAGACGGAGTCCGGGTCCCCGCGGGCCTGCCCCAGGGGACCCGGACCCGCAGATGCTGAATCACGTCGCGCCCGCCCCGAGCCCTTGCACACCCAGCTCGGAAAACCAGTTTTTCCCTCATTCCCGGGGTGTAAGAGGCTTAAAGAGGCAGGAGCCAGGGGGGCCCTGGGCACCTCTCCGTCCGGCCGGGCGCGGCCCGGTGGTGGGCGGGGACGCCGCGGCCTGGGGGACAAGGTCCAGCTCTCGGCGCGCGCGGGCGTGCGCGTGGCCATGGCACCTGCAGCCTGCCGGGGACGTTCGGGCCCCGCCGCCAGGTGCGTGGGACACCCCCACCCCCCAGGACCCCATCGGGGCGCTGCGGGGGGCCAGGGCTGGCTGGAAAAGGGGGGGTGGGGTGCCCACGGGGGGAGAGGGCGCGCCCCGGAGTCCCCAAAGCGCGCGCGTGGGCCCAGGGTCCCAATACAAAGCGAGCTGAGGCTGGACAGTGCGGAGGGAGAGGGGGGCGCGCGAGGGGAACCCCCCCCTAACACGGGGTACGGGGCAGCGGGTGGGAAACAGGAAACTCGAAAACGGTCTGGGCGGGGAGGAAGGAAGGGACCGTCCAGGCGCGCCCCGCCTGGGCCCCGCCTGGGCCTCGCCACTGGGCAGGCGCATGCGAAGCGCTGGCCACTCCCCTCCCCGCGCCCAGGGCTGAGGCCCCTCCCTTCACCCGCCGGAGGCCCTGCCCGCCCTCCCCCTCCCGCCCAGCCCGCCCCCAGCGCTGCGTCCCCGCTCCAGCCTGCCAAGGCCCTGCCTCTCCGCTGTCCTACGCCAAGCTCTGTCCCCTGCCCTCCTCTCCGCCTCCTCCCGTGCCCTGTCCCCTCCTCCCCTCCTCTCTCCGCCCCCCTGTCCCCTCCCTGCCGAGTCCAGGCCTCCTGCGGGACCCGGCCCTGCGCTCTGCAGAGCCTGCCGGGCCCCACAGCTCTGCGCGCCTCCCCTCTCCTCCCCGTCTCCCCTCTCCTGCGCTCCAGGGCTCTGGCGCCTGCTCGGGCCGCCTCCCGCCGCCCCGTCTCACCCTGGGCAGCTCCCAGCCCACCCCCTCCCCCCTCTCCAGTCCACAAGTCACCCCTTGTTCTGCGCCTCTGCCCCAGTCCCTGAAAGGCACTCACGGGCATCCGTCTAAAGCAGATCCCCGGACCTCCTCATTAGTTTAGTTTATTTTTTGTTTTGTTTTGTTTTTTGGGTCCCACCCGGCGATGATCAGGGGTTACTCCGGGCTCTCAGGAATTACTCCTAGCGGTGCTCGGGGGACCCTATGGGGTGCTGGGAATCGAACCCGGGTCAGCCCCATGTACTATTGCTTTGGCCCCTCTTCTTTTGTTTCTTGCCCTCCTTCCTTCCCTCTTTGCTTCTTTCTTTCCTTCCCTTCTTTTCCTCTTTTCTTTCTTTTTCTCTTTCCTTCCTTCTTTCTCTTTTCTTTTTTCTTCCCTTCTGTGTTTCTTTTCTTTTTCTCCCTTCTTCCTTCGCTCTTCTTCCTTTCTTTCTTTCTTTCTTTCTTTCTTTCTTTCTTTCTTTCTTTCTTTCTTTCTTTCTTTCTTTCTTTCTTCCTTTCTTTCTTTCTTCCTTCCTTCCTTCCTTTTCTTTCCTTCTTTCTTTCCTTCTTTCTCCTTTTCTATTTTTTTCCTTTTTGGGTCCCACCCGGCGATGCTCAGGGGTTCCTCCTGGCTCTGCACTCAGGAATGACTCCTGGCAGTGCTCGGGGGACCCTATGGGATGCTGGGAATCGAACTCCGGTTGGCTGAGTGCAAGGCAAACACCCTCCCCGCTGTGCTATTGTTCCAGCCCCATCCTGGACCTCCTATCTATGGCAGCGACCACCCTCCCTCACTGTCCACGGGTCTGAGACCCCCTATAACCGAAACCTCGGATGCCCCCAGGTCCCCATCAACTGGACAAAGGAACACCAGGACCCAGGACCCAGCCAGGGCCAGAGCGAAAGGCCTGTCCTCTCGGCCCTCGCCTTGCACTCGGTCAACGTGGGTTCGATCTCGGACATCCCAGAGAGCCCCCCAAGCCCCGCCAGCAGTGACTCCTGAGCGCAGAGTCAGGTCTCGGCCCTGTGTCTTCCCAAAGCAAAACAGGAATGAGAGACGAAAATCACCTCCCCCCACGGTCTCGCCGAGGCCGTCCAAGGGGGCTGCGTGTCCTTCAAGGAAAGGCCCCTCACTCTCCAAGCCAATCGCATCCCCCCTCCGTGGTCTCTGGGGCTCTGCCACCGGGCACCAGGCCGCGCGGCCACCCCATACTTACAGGACTGGAAGTCTAGGAGCGCGCGCAGGTTGATGGGGGCTGTGAGACCCCCGGCCCCGCTCTCCCACCTCTCCCCGCAGGCAGTGAAGCAAGAACAGGGGCCTTGGCATGTGGAGACACGGAGAGCGCCCCCTCGGGCGCGCCTTGCCCCCTTTACGCACGGCGCGCGCGCGCCTCGGCCCTTTTACGAGCAGCCCAGAGGGTGCCTTCGTGCCACCCAGCTGCCCGCTGACCCCGCAGGCCCCCCCTCCGTAGGCCTCTGAAGGGCTTTGGGAGTCGTGACTGCCGCGTTTTCTTAGCGGAATCCGTGGTACTTTGCGCCTCGTGTCACGCAGCCAACGTGTGCGCAGAGGCCAGATGGCGCAGGGGGCGCGCACCGTCCTGCTGGGACTCCAGGAGCACTGAAAGAAATCCTGGCGTAAGAGTCCATGCGACGTCGCCCCCAGTTCCATGCCAGAAATCCAACGAAGGCAGACTCCTGCAAACACAAGCAAAAATAAATAAATAAATAAATAAAAATAACCTCCAGTGGACGCTGAATTTTCTAGGTCAGCTGTGGATACAGCAGGGTCAGAAAGCTGGACCCTCTTAGTCTGGGCAATCATAATTATTATTTTTTTTTGGTTTTTTTTTTTTTTGCTTTTTGGGTCCCACCCGGCGATGCTCAGGGCTTCCTCCTGGCTCTGCACTCAGGAATGACTCCTGGCGGTGCTCAGGAGGGCCCTATGGGATGCTGGGAATCGAACCTGGCTTGGCCTCAGGGCTTCCTCCTGGCTCTGCACTCAGGAATGACTCCTGGCGGTGCTCAGGGGACCCTATGGGATGCTGGGAATCGAACCCAGGTCGGCCGCATGCAAGGCCAACGCCCTCCCCGCTGTGCTATCGCTCCAGCCCCGATTTCTGCCTTTTTAGAATGTATTTTTTTTTTAATTTGTGTTTTCCCCTCCGCAGGGTCTCTCCCTGGGTTCTGCCCCTGCTCTGTGTCCTTCTGACGACATCCCCCGCCCGGGCAGCCAGTGCCCCGAAGCCGAACTTTCTGCTGATTATGGCCGACGATCTGGGCATCGGGGACCTGGGTTGCTATGGAAACCGGACCCTGAGGTACCTTCGCGTGAGGGAACACTTGGTTACTGATGAATTTCAGACTCCCTAGGGGACGCTCCTAGCCTCCAGCAAGGCCCCGGCTTGCGGGAACGGCTGTTATTTCTCTCCCTCAGAGCCAGAAGGGAACTCTGAGCACAGCAGGGGGTGGGGGGAGGTGGCACCCCCAAAAGCCAGAAGCAAAAGGGGTGCGACTCTCCGGCGTGTTGGCATACAACATCTCCCAATCTCAGGCCCCGCTAGGCTTGGCTGTAAACATTGTTTCTCTGTTACTGTTACTGTAACTGATTCTGTTTCCTGTCCTGTAACTGACTTTGATACTGTTTCCATTGACTGAGTTAATTTGCATATTCTGCCTACGTGGCTGAATATCATTGGTTGGAACATCAGGCTAGTTACTAAAAGGGGCTGAGCAGGACGCCCAGGGGCAGAACACCAGAGATACTTTGTGATCCTCCGTAAATTATTTCTTTCCTCCGTAAATTATTTCTTTCCTCCGTAAATTATTTCTTTCCTCCGCAAATTATTTCTTTCCCGTGCATATCTCAGTGCCTTAGGCCGCCTGACCAAACCTTACTGCAACACCCCCTGCTTTGGGCTCAAAGCCAGACCCACGGGGGGCCCCAGACAGAGAGCAGAGTTCTGTAAATAGACCCTCAGCTGCTCTGAGGACCTTCCCAGAATGAGCAGGGGTCTTGGAAAAAATCTCAGGCCTGCCCTCTGCTTCTCTCTGATATCTGGAGTGGAATTGCTACCATTCAGGGCTCCTCAGCTATCACTGTTACTGTCATCCCGTTGCTCATTGATTGGCTCGAGCGGGCACCAGTCACGTCTCCATGGTGAGACTTGTCGTGACTGTGTTTGGCGTCTCGAATACACCACAGGGAACTTGCCAGGCTCTGCCGGGCGGGCGGGAGACTCTCGGGAGCTTGCCGGGCTCTCCGAGAGGGTCGGAAGAATAGAACCCGGGTTGGCTGCGTGCAAGGCAAACGCCCTACCCACTGTGCTATCGCTCCTATTTTATCTTATTTTATTTTATTTGATGCTTTTTGGGTCCCACCCGGCAATGCACAGGGGTCCCTCCTGGCTCATGCACTCAGGAATGACCCCTGGCGGTGCTCAGAGGACCCTATGGGTTGCTGGGAATCGAACCCGGGTCGGCCGCATGCAAGGCAAACGCCCTCCCCGCTGTGCTATCGCTCCAGCCCCTCTCTCCGATTTTAAAATTCTTGGCCAGAACTATAATATACACAGCAGGTGAGGGCACTTGTTTTGCCCGCAGCCGACCTGGGTTCCATCCCCGACATTCCCATTTGGTCCCCGCTGCACTGCATGGAGTGAGCCCTGATGCAGAGTCAGGAGTCACCCCCACACAAGTGTGACCCAAAGGCAAAACAAATAAAAAATTGTAGGGGGGGGCTGGAGCGATAGCAAAGTGGGGAGGGCGTTTGCCTTGCACGTGGCCGACCTAGGTTCGATTCCCAGCATCCCATAGGGTCCCCTGAGCACAGCCAGGGGTAATTCCTGAGTGCAGAGCCAGGAGTGACCCCTGTGCATCACCGGGTGTGGCCCAAAAAGCAAAAAAAATTAAAAATTGTAGGGGCTGGAGCGATAGCACAGTGGGCAGGGCATTTGCCATGCATGTGGCCGACCCGGATTCGATTCCCAGCATCCCATAGGGTCCCCTGAGCACCACTTTGGGTCATTCCTGAGTGCAGAGCCAGGAGAAACTCCTGTGCATCACCGGGTGTGACTCAAAAAAGGGGGGAAAAAAAGAAATAAAAAATTGTATGTAAAGGGGTCACATTTCCCCCTGTTTGAATATCCATTCAGTGAGGGCAATGATTCCGTAAGTGTTTTCAATTGATGGAGAGAAAGGATGGATGGGTAAGAGATTAGATCAAGGCTGGGCATACCAAGGGCGCTTGCCTTGCATGGCACCAGCCCAGGTTTGACCCCCGACATCCCAGGTGGACCCCCAAGCCCACCAGGAGTGAGCTCTGAGTGTAAAGCCTGGAGTCTGCCCTGAGCACAGCCAGGTGGGGCCAAAGACACCCCCCCCAGAAAAGGTTAGAGCGTGGGTGGGTAATGGAAAGATGGTAGGTGGGCGGACAGGGGTATGGATGGAGAGAGAATGAATAACGGATGGATGAAAGGGGATAATCGATGGGAGAGGGACAGAGGACCAGGGGGACAGAATGAACGAAGACTGATGGGACAGATGTGTGGGTGGACGGATGGAGGGAGGGAGCAGGGAGGGAGGGACGGAGGGTAACACTCATTTCCAAAACTGGCCTCTTCCGTTTTATCAGCTCTGCCTTGTAACTTCGGAACCACAACCAGTTGGTGTCCCCCGCTGAGGGCTAGTGCCTTTGATTTCTGGGGGTCACACTGTGTGGGTTCAGGTGCTCACGGAAATCTGGGACTCTTATTTTCCTTGCAAGCACAAGAAATCAAAATGCTGTTATGGTCAGAAACCACACCCTCTGCTCTCTTGCTGATTGGTTGCTTTTTTTGGTTCGTTTGGGGGTCATTGGGCTGGAGTGATATTGCACAGCGGGGAGGGTGTTTGCCTTGCACGCGGCCGACCCAGGTTCCACTCCTCCGACCCTCTCAGAGAGCCTGGCAAGCTCCCCGTGGCGTCTTCGAGATGCCAAACACAGTCACAACAAGTCTCACCGTGGAGACATGCCCGCTCGAGCAAATCGATGAACCACGGGACGACAGTGACAGTGACAGTTTTCCTTTCACAGATACATATACACATCAAGCACATGCACCACACACATGCGTACTCACAGACATACAAATACACAGAGATATAAACACGGATCAATACATGTACACACAAAGACAGAAACATGCATGCACACACGTGCACACACAAGACAGTTACAAAGACATACATACATACCTAGACAGGCACACAGAGAGAGACACACAGCACAGGCACGTACATACACGTGCACACAAAGAAACCCAGACAGAGACACAAATAGATATCTCCATGTACACACAGACACGAACCGGAGCCATAGCACAGTGGGGAGGGCGTTTGCCTTGCACGCGGCTGACCCGGGTTCAATTCCTCCGCCCCTCTCGGAGAGCCCGGCAAGCTCCCGAGAGTCTCCCGCCTGCACGGCAGAGCCTGGCAAGCTCCCCGTGGCGTCTTCGAGATGCCAAACACAGTCACAACAACTCTCACCGTGGAGACGTGACGGGCGCCCGCTCGAGCAAATTGATGAACAACGGGACGACAGTGCTACAGGGCTACCTATGTTGTGTAGCTCTGTTCACTTCCTGTGTGTCTTATCTGTCTGTCTGTCTGTCTGTCTGTCTGTCTGTCTGTCTGTCTCACAACACGTCAACAGCAGGCTCTCCCTAAGCGGATGGAGGTCCCGTCCCGACTCCACGGTGACCTTCCTGTGTTTCTACGCAGGACGCCCAACATTGACCAGCTGGCCAAACAGGGCGTGAGGCTGACCCAGCACCTGGCGGCCACCCCGCTGTGTACGCCGAGTCGAGCCGCCTTCCTCACGGGGAGACACTCGTTCCGATCCGGTGAGTGTCACCCGCAAAGTGGCAGGCTTGGCATGCCCTTCATCCCGGGGCGGGGACATGGCAGAATCAGGACCTCTCTGGAAAGCGAAGGAGCAATTTCGTAAGGAGCACTGTCTTGGAGAGGGAAAAAAAAAGATGATAATTGGGATTCCCAATGGCCGTTGATGGGTTCAAGGGCTTGGTTTCTGGGTTTCTGTATGCACGTGGGTGGGATAGGAAATCTTGGCTTGCTGTGGGCCCTGGAAGTATGTATGGAGCTGGAATGAGAACCCAGCACCTGTACTGCGTCTGAAGTCCTGGACTGTGTCAGGGCTTCCCTTGAGGACAGAACTAGCTTGGTAGGAGGCATCAAAGGAAGCACGATGGGGAAGGAGGGGGAGTGTGGCAGAAGATTCATTCCCTGAGGGAGGCGGAAGGCTCAGACTCCAGATGGAAGATGAAGGTGGTGACCACAGACATCCTCCAGAGAAAATAACCCTCCCCACAGAGATGAATAGATGTGTGTGTGTGTGTGTGTGTGTGTGTGTGTGTGTGTGTAATCTGAATGGGTATAGGTTGCGTGGATAGGTTGAGAGATAGACATACAGAGAGAGGCAGACACACACCTATTCATGGACGCACGGATGGATGCATGGGTGGACGGATGGAGGACCAGAGAGATACAGGATGGAATGACTCATAAATGATACCAAAGGGACTGGAGAAAGCAATATCGCTAGAAAGATGATAGAGGGGCTGGAGAGATAGCATGGCGGGGAGGGCGTTTGCCTTCCAGGCGGGCGACCCGGGTTCGATTCCCAGCATCCCATAGGGTCCCCTGAGCACCGCCAGGGGTAATTCCTGAGTGCAGAGCCAGGAGTAACCCCTGTGCATCACTGGGTGTGACCCAAAAAGCAAAAAGAAAAAAGAAAGAAAGATGATGGATGGAAGATTAGATAAGTGATAGCAAGATAGATAATAGATATCGGTAGAAGATTGATTGATAGCACAGTGGGGAGGGTGTTGGCCTTGCACATGGCCGACCCGGGTTCGATTCCCAGCATCCCATATGGTCCCCTGAGCACCGCCAGGGGTAATTCCTGAGTGCAGAGCCAGGAGTAACCCCTGTGCATTGCCAGGTGTGACCCAAAATGAAAAAAAAATAGATGCGTGGAAGAATGGGTAGAGAAATGGATGAATTAATGAGCATATGGAAAGTAATAGTGGATGAATAGACAGATAAATGATGGAATGACTCATAATGATACAAAAGGGACTAGAGAAAACAATATCGTTAGAAAGATGATGAATAAAAGACCAGATAAGTGATAGAAAGATCGATAACAGAGTAGGTAGATGCCAGGTAGAAGGTTGGTTGATATGTCATAGATGACGCAGGGATTATAAGATAAATAGACCCACAGGTGGAAAGATAGATGCGTGAAGGAATGGGTAGATGATGGATAGATGACTGGATGAATTAATGAGTAGGTGGAAGATGGTAGGTTTTGTGATGGGGAGATGATAGATTGGAAAGAGGGATGGCTGATGGTTGATTGAATAGATAGGGGTATGGATTAAATGAATGGATAATGAGGAGATGATGGATTGATGGATACAGCATAGTTTGGACGGATGGGTGATAGATTAATTAGATGGATGATTGGGTAGTTGCAGGAGATACTGAGTAGGTAAATGAATGGGTGGAAAGGTAAATGGATATGGAGTTTTATTTTATTTGATTTGCTTTTTGGGTCACACCCAGCGATGCTCAGGGGATACTCCTAACTCTGCACTCAGGAATTACTCCTGGCGGTGCTTGAGGGACCATAGGGGATGCCGGGGATTGAACCCAGGTCAGCCGCATGCAAGGCAAATGCCCTCCCCGCTATGCTATCACTCCAGTGATATGAAGTTGGATGGATAGATGGGCCTGATTTTATCGGTTGGTGCTGCGTTGGATGGATGGGTAACAAAATGGATCGATAATAGACTGGACAGATGAATGTTTGGGTGGTGGGATGGGTAGATGGATGGATGGATGGATGGATGGATGGATGGATGGATGGATGGATGGATGGATGGATGGATGGATGGATGGATGGGTGAGTGGGTGGATGGATGGATGGATGGATGGATGGGTGGGTGGGTGGATGGATGGATGGATGGATGGATGGATGGATGGATGGATGGGTGGATGGATGGATGGATGGATGGATGGATGGATGGATGGATGGGTGAGTGGGTGGGTGGATGGATGGATGGGTGGATGGGTGGATGGGTACATGGTTATAAGGATGTAGTGATAGATGGGTAGATGGATGGATGGATGGATGGATGGATGAGTTGATGGATGGATGGATGGATGGATGGATGGATGGATGGATGGATGGATGGATGGGTGAGTGGGTGGGTGGATGGATGGATGGATGGGTGGATGGATGGGTGAGTGGGTGGGTGGATGGATGGATGGATGGATGAGTTCATGGGTGGATGGATGGATGGATGGATGGATGGATGGATGGATGGATGGATGGATGGATGGGTGTGTGGGTGGGTGGATATGGATGTAAGGTTGGATGAATGGATATATAACTATTCGGTTGGGTGGATGGCTGGGATTAGGCTAAATTTTACGGAGGGACGATAGACTAGATTGATAGATGGATAATGGGTTTGACGCCTGAATGTTTAGGTGGATGATGATGATAGATGAAAGGAATAGATAGGTGATCAGTGGATGGGTGGATGTATGTTAGGTTGGATGATGGATAGAATAAATAGATGCAAGGCGGATAGATCTTCAAGTGGATGGGTGGGCGGTGGACCAGATTGATGATAGTTGGGTGGATAAATAAATATATAAATATATAGATTGCTTTTTGGGTCCCACCCAGCGATGCTCAGGGGTTCCTCCTGGCTCTGCACTCAGGAATGACTCCTGGCAGTGCTCGGGGGACCCTACGGGATGCTGGGAATCGAACCCGGGTCGGCTGCGTGCCAAGCCAACACCCTCCCCGCTGGACTATGGCTCCAGCCCCCAGGGTGGATAAATACAGACGGGATGAATAGAAAGGTCTTTGCACGGAGGGTGGTAGGTTAGAGGCACACACCTGTTGGTTGCGTGGGTGAGGGTTAGGAGGGATGAAGGAAAGCTAGCTTAGACGACAGATGGGTGATGGGCGGATGGAGACACGCAGGAAGGGACGGACGGAGAGTAGATGGGTGGGTGTCGCCCGAGCGGAAGACGAGGGGACGGATTGCAGGTTGGATAGAAGCATCGGGAGCACAGACCAGTGTCTAGGAGTCTCCCGACACCCAGATTCTGCCCTGCGTGAGCTCGGACGCGTCTCTGCCCGCCGTGCCCAGCCACCCCCTCTCCCTTCCGCTGCGCCCACAGGCATGGACGCCAGCAACGGGTACCGCGCGCTGCAGTGGAACGCGGGCTCCGGGGGCCTCCCGCCAAACGAGACCACGTTTGCCAGACTCCTGCAGGACCAAGGCTATGCCACGGGGCTCATCGGTAGGTCCATGGCACTGGGGAGTGGGGGGGAGAGCGGGTGTGAGGCTCCTACAAGAGAAATTAATTGCTCGCGGCAGACGGGGCCCCTGCCTAAGCCCCGGTCAGCCACGTGCTATCAGGACGATTATTAGTCCAATCGCTGGCACTGTCGTCCCGTTGCTCATCGATTGGCTCGAGCGGGCGCCAGTCATGTCTCTCATTGTGAGACTTATTGTTACTGTTTTTGGCATATCCAATACGCCACGGGGAGTTTGCCAGGCTCTGCCGTGCAGGCTCGATACTCTCGGTAGCTTGCCGGGCTCTCCGAGAGGGGCGGAGAAATTGAACTCGGGTCAGCTGCGTGAAAGGCGAACGCCCAACCTCTGTGCTATCGCTCCCAATTAGTATAATAGTAATAATAATAATAATAATAATCAGTGTCACTGTCATCCCGTTGCTCATCCATTTGCTCAAACGGGCACCAGTCACGTCTCTCATGGAGAGACTTATTGTGACGGCTTTTGCCATTTGGATTTGCATTTGAAAACTATTTCAATAAAACGTCCTATTAAATTTAATTGTATTTAAATAAAAGTCCTCCTCATCATCCCGTTGATTATCGAGAGGGGCAGAGGAATCGAACTCAGGTCGGCCGCGTGAAAGGGGAACATCCTACGGCTATGCTATCGCTCCAGCCTATCTATTAGTCCAATAATAATAATAATAATAATAGGGGGATCTGGAGCGATAGTACAGTGGGGAGGGCATTTGCCTTGCACGCGGCTGACCTGGGTTCGATTCCCAGCATCCCATAGTGTCCCCTGAGCACCTCCAGGAGTCATTCCTGAGTGCAGAGCCAGGAGTGACCCCTGTGCGCTTCCAAATAAAGTGTCTGTCCTAGGGGCAGGCTGGGCCGGCGGTAGGGGGTCAGCAGGGAAGCCGGGGCTGTGGACCGAGGAGGGCCGTGGACACTGGGCAGAGGACGGGCACTGGAACGTCACACACCCGACACACGGCACCGTGCAATCCCTCGAACCCAAGTGACTCGCCACCATTTTTCACAGACCCGCCCCCTCCCCGTCCCTCCGCGCCCGGCCGGCGGCTGACCCCCGGCACCGTGTCCACTTGTGTCGTTCTGCAGGCAAATGGCACCAGGGGCTGAACTGTGCCCGGCGGGGTGATCACTGCCACCACCCACTGCGGCACGGGTTCGACTACTTCTACGGCATGCCCTTCACGCTGGTCAACGACTGCCACCCCGCGCGGCCCCCCGAGGTGGACGCCAGGCTCCGCGCCCAGCTGTGGCTCTGCACGCAGGCGCTGGCCCTGGCCGTGCTGTCCCTGGCGGCCGGCAGGGCCCTGGGGCTGCTGCCCGTGCCCTGGACGCTGGTGGCCGCCGCCGCCGGCCTGGGGCTGCTCTTCTTCGCGTCCTGGTATTCGAGTTTCGGGTTCGTGCGACGCTGGAACTGCATCGTCATGCGGGAGCACCGCGTCACGGAGCAGCCGATGGACCTGGGGGCAGCGGCCGGCCGCATGCTGCAGGAGGCCGTCTCCTTCCTGGACAGGTGCCCCGGGCCCCGCCCTGCCCTGCCCTGCACACGGCCCTCTCTGCGGCTTCTTGGCTCTGTCCACGCTCGGATTCTCTTTCTTGGCTCGGGGTGGTGCTCCTTCGGCAGTGCTCAGGACTGACCCTTGGCTCTGCACTCAGGGAACACGCTGGCTGTACGTAGGGGGATGTTCTTTGGGGTGGACGTGGGCAAGTCCTGAGCCCCAGGTGATTTGAATGTTGGTTTTAGGGGCTGGAGTGAGAGCACAGTGGGGAGGGCATTGGCCTGGCACGCGGCTGACCCGGGTTCGATTCCCAACATCCCATAGGGTCCCCCGAGCACCGCCAGGAGTCATTCCTGAGTGCAGAGCCAGGAGTAACCCCTGAGCATCACTGGGTGTGACCCAAAAAGGAAAGGAAGGAAGGAAGGAAGGAAGGAAGGAAGGAAGGAAGGAAGGAAGGAAGGAAGGAAGGAAGGAAGGAAGGAAGGAAGGAAGGGAGAAAGAGAGAAATAAAGAAGGAAAGAGAGAGAAAGAGAAAGAAAGAAGGAAAGAGAAAGAGAGAGAAAGAGAAAGAGAAAGGAAGGAAAGAAGGAAGGAAGGAAGGAAGGAAGGAAGGGAGAAAGAGAAATAAAGAAGGAAAGAGAGAGAGAGAAAGAAAGAAGGAAAGAGAGAGAAAGAGAGAAAGAGAAAGGAAGGAAGGAAGGAAGGAAGGAAGGAAGGAAGGAAGGAAGGAAGGAAGGAAGGAAGGAAGGAAGGAAGGAAGGAAGGAAGGAAGAGAGAGAGAGATAGAGAAAGAAAAAGATAGACTTTGGGAGCTGGAGTGATAGCACAGCAGGTAGGGCGTTTGCCTGGTACGTGGCCGACCCAGGTTCGCAAGCACCGCCAGGGGTGATTCCTGAGTGCAGAGCCAGGAGGGACCCCTGAGCATCGCCGGGTGGGACCCAAAAAGAAAAGAAAAAAAATGTTGATTTTAGGCACCAAGATTGACAATATATATTTGGGTTTTTATTTTTCCTAAAGCGATAGCACAGCATGGAGGGCGTTCCCCTTGCATGCGACCGACCCGGGTTCGATTCCTCCGTCCCTCTCAGAGAGCCCGGCAAGCTCCCGAGAGTCTCCCGCCCGCACGGCAGAGCCTGGCAAGCTCCCCGTGGCGTCTCCGAGATGCCAAACACAGTCATCACAACTCTCATCATGGAGACGTGACTGGCGCCCGCTCGAGCAAAATTTCTTATTTTTTAATTTACTTTGAAAATTTATTATTATTTTGTTAATGTAGGAATACCATTATTAGTTCAGCCATTGATTAAGCTGATTGAATTGGGCATGAACACGCCACAAAGCAGATATCTCTTCCAAAACTATATATTTGGAAGAAACACCTGTTTATAAATATGCACACACAATACAGGTGTTTATATTTTAATATCTTATAAAACATCTTCTATTTTATAATAGTGCATATTGTATTCAATATTTAAATATAATATAGTATATAAAGTAAGCTCGAGAAAATTGACAATCAGTGGGATGATGATGATGATGACTTTTATTTAAATACAAGTAACTTTAATAGAACATTTTATGAAAATAGTTTACAAATGCAAATCCATTTTTGCTGAGAAATAAAATGTTTTATTTTAGAAATTATAAAATGTTTTATAGTTTAATATTTCGTAAAATTTTAGTATTTTAAGTGTATTATAGCAATGTTTATATTGATAAATGTAAAAAATTCTTTTGCTAGGAAATTATTTTCTTGCGTTCGAGGTGGGAGGATTTGGGTCCCCCAAAGCGCTGGTCCCCAGAACCCGGTGTCATAACTGAAGAAAAAAAAAAAAATCTAGCCAACTGGGTCAGCGGGAAAAATGCATGGGCCAAAGAACGAGAGCTAGTGCCTTTGGTTCAAGAGGCCACTGCATGGGTTCAGATGTTTGAGAAGGTCGGTGACGCCTATTCCAATTGCAGTTCCGTGAAACCCAAATGCTATGATTTTCAGAAACCAGGCAATTTCCTCGTCTCCTTTCTGCTGGTGCTGGAGCCGGTGGGTCACTGCTTACACATTTTGCTGCCCATGCCCCCCCCTCAGTTTACCCACAAGTCACCCCTGCAGAACTAGGCGTGGCGCCAGCCAGCACAGACAGCAAAGCTATGGAGACTTACGCTGGGCGCGTGAGGGGCCATCGGGGTTCGGAATCTAGACCTCACGTCCAGAAAGCGTCACCCCCCCCCGCCCGAGTAAGCAGTTCTTTCTCGTCCTCCCTGGTCCGTGTGTCCGGGGAACACCGTGTCCCGGCAGCTCTGAGTCTCGGTGTCCCGTTTCAGGAACCAACGGCGTCCGTTCCTGCTCTTCCTGTCCCTGCTGCACGTGCATATCCCCCTGCCCACCACGCCCGCCTTCCGGGGAAGGAGCCGGCACGGCCTGTACGGAGACAACGTGGAGGAGATGGACTGGCTCGTGGGTGCGTCCCGACTCCATGGTTATGGGGGTGCATGTCTCGGGGGCATGTTACAGGCGTTCGGGCTGGAGCCAGAGCACAGTGGGTAGAGCTTGCACGTGGCCGACCCGGGTTCGATTCTTCCGTCCCTCTTGGAGAGCCCGGCAAGCTCCCGAGAGTCTCCCGCCCGCACGGCAGAGCCTGGCAAGCTCCCCGTGGCGTCTTCGAGATGCCAAACACAGTCACGACGAGTCTCACCGTGGAGACGTGACTGGCGCCCGCTCGAGCACATCCATGAACCACGGGACCACAGTGCTACAGGCAATGCTTTGTTTGTAGCATTGCATGTATGCACCCGAATCTACACATATGTTAGTAGATCTATATGCACCAGAAATGACGTTGCATGTTTATGTGGGTGCATATCACTGTGGTAGAATATTTAATTAATTAATTGATTGATTGATTGATTAATTAATTAATTTTCTTTTTGGGTCCCACCCGGCGATGCTCAGGGGTTCCTCCTGGCTCATGACTCAGGAGTCACTCCTGGCGGTGCTCGGGGGACCCTATGGGATGCCGGGAATCGAACCCGGGTCGGCCGCGTGCCAGGCCAACGCCCTCCCCGCTGTGCCATCGCTCCGGCCCCATGTTCTTGAGTATTTAAAGGTATTTGTTTATAGCGTTGCACGAAGGCACCAAAATCTACAGATATGTTTGCATGTATCACTGCATGTAGAATCTTTACATACGTTTGTATGTAGCACCGGAAATATCTTTGCAGGGCTGGAGTGAGGCGGCAGCTGGGAGGGTATTTGCCTTCCACTCAGAGTGAAGGGAAGGAGGGAGGGAAGGAAGGGAAGGTAGGTAGGAAAGAAAGAAGAGAGGGGAGAGAAGGGAAAGAAGGAGGAAGGGAAGAAGGAAGGGAAGGAAGGAAGGAGGGAGGGGGAGGAAGAGATGAAAGGAAGAAAGGGAGGAAGGAAGGAAGGGAAGAATTAAGGAAGGAAGGAAGGAAGAAAGGGAGGAAGGAAGGGAGGAATTAAGGAAGGAAGGAACGAAGGAAGGAAGGGAGGGAGGGAGTGAAGGAAGGGGGAGGAAGGATGGAGGGAAGGAAGAAAGGAAGGAAGGAAAGAAGGAAGAAGGAAGGAACAAAGGAAGGAAAGAAGGAAGAAGGAAGGAATGAACGAAGGAAGGAAGGAAGGAAGAGAGAGGAGAGAAAGGAAAGAAGGAGGAAGGGAGGAAGGAAAGAAAGGAAGGAAGGAGGGAGGCAGAGGAAGAGATTTAAGGAAGGGAGGGAGGAAGGAAGGGAGTGAGGAAGAAAGGGAGAAAGAAAGGGAGGGAGGGAGAAAGGAAGGAAGGAAGAAAGGAAGAAAGGAAGTAAGGAAGGGAGGAAGGGAGTAGGAGGGAAGGAGGGAAGGAAGAAAGGAAAGAAGGAAGAAAGAAGGAGGGAGGGAAGGAAGGAAGGGGAAGGAAGGAAAGAAGGAAAGAGGGAAGGAAGGGGAAGGAAGGAGGAAGGAAGGATGAAGCAAGGAAGGAAGGAAGTAGTGAGGGAAGGAAGGAAGAAAGATGGAAGGAAGAAAGGAAGAAAGGATGAAGAAAGGAAGGCAGGAAGGAAGGGAGGGAGGGAGGGAGGGAGGGAGGGAGGGGGAGGGAGGGAGAGAAGGAAGGAAGGAAGGAAGAAGGAAGGAAGGAAGGAAGGGAGGGAGGGAGGGAGGGAGGGGGGTGTTCAGCCCTTAGACTCTGACCTTGGACCCCTTCACTTCCTGTTCGACCCCGTGGCGGTGACTTAGCTGAAGGGTGTGTATGTGTGTGTCAATGTGTGTGTGTGTGTGTGAGTGTGTGTGAGTGTGTGTCTGTGTCTGTGTGTCTGTGTGTGTGTCTGTGTGTGTGTGAGTGTGTGTGTGTGTCTGTGTGTGTGTCTGTGTGTGTGTGTCTGCGTGTGTGTGTCTCCGTGTCTCTGAGTTCCTATCGCTGTGCCCCTGGTCTCTGCCCCGTGCCCAGGCGAGGTCCTGCGGGCCGTGGACCAGCTTGGCCTGCGGAACTCGACCCTCGTCTACTTCACCTCTGACCACGGCGGTCACCTGGAGGCGCGAGGCGAGGGCGGCCAGCTGGGCGGCTGGAACGGCATCTACCGAGGTCAGGCGGGCGCCCTCCGGGCAGGCTGGGCGGGCGGGACGGTGGCGTGGACCCCAGGGGTGCCCGGGGCGGGGCCCTGGAGCACTGAGCGCCGAGAAACACCGGCCAAGCTGCCCCTCAGCTCCCAGGAACTGGCCCCGTGATTGGGAGGAAGGAGGGAGGAGGGTGCGGGAAGGAACGATGGAACCTGTGTCCACTCTCCGCTGGACTCTCACTCCAGTGCTCAGGGCCCAGCCCCAGAGAGCAGCTAGGCCTGCCTGCAGAGAAAGGTCAGCGGGGAGGGCATTGGCCTTGCACACGGCCACCCCGGGTTCGACTCATGGCGTCCCTGAGGGTCCCCCCGAGCACCGCCAGGACAGATTTGTGAGTGCAGAGCCCTGAGTGACCCCTGAGCACTGCCGGGTGGGACCCAAACCCAGAGAGAGAAAAAAGAAATGAGATGGATGAGAGTCAGAGGGAGGAGCAGAGGTTTCCCTGCACACAGCTGAACCAGATGCACTGCCCTGGACCCCATGGGACCCCCGGAGCCTTGCCAGGAGGGAGCACTGAGCTCAGAGTCAGGAGTCAGCCCTGAGCACAGAGCCAGGAGTCAGCCATGAGCACAAAACTAGGAGTCAACCGGAGCTCAAAATTAGCACTCAGCCCTGAGCTCAGAGCCAGGAGTGAGCCCTGAGCACAGAGCTGGGAGTCAGCCCTGAGCACAGAACTAGGAGTCAGCCTGAGGTCAAAACCAGGAGTCAGCCTTGAGCAAAGAACCAGGAGTCAGCCCTGAGTACTGAGCCAGGAGTCATCCTCGAGCTCAGAGCCAGGAGTCAGCCCTGAGCACAGAGCTAGGAATCATCCCTGAGCACAGAGCCGGGAGTCAGCCTTGAGCACCGAGCTGGGAGTCAACCCTGAGCACAAAGCTGGGAGTCAGCCCAGAGCACAGAACTAGGAGTCAGCCTGAGCACAAACCCAGGAGTCATCCCTGAGCATTACCGACTGTGCTCATCCCAGAATAACCCCGGGACAGTCTTGCCCCATGTGCTTTGCCGAGCTCAGGACTTGCCTCCAGCCTCCCTCCTGCGAGCACTGTCCCCCCCGCACCCCCCGGCCCGGGTTTACGGTGCCCCTGGGCCGCACTGCCCGACCCTCCCGACGCTCTTGTCTTGCAGGCGGGAAGGGCATGGCCGGCTGGGAGGGCGGCATCCGCGTGCCCGGGATCTTCCGCTGGCCCGGGGTACTGCCCGCCGGCCGCGTGCTGTTCGCGCCCACCAGCCTCATGGACCTGCTGCCCACCCTGGTCCAGCTGGCCGGCGGGGACCTGCCCCGGGACAGGTGGGTCACTGGGGGGGACACGGTTACGGGGTCAGGCTCTGGGCCGGGCACGCAGCTGGCCCTGGTGCCGTAGCTGGCACCACACACAGACCCTCGAGCACTGTCAGGGGTGAACCCTGAGCACTGAGCCAGGAGTCAGCCCTGAGCACAGAGCAGAGGAGTGAACCATGAGCACAGAGCCAGGAGTCAGCCTGAGCACAGAGCCGGGAGTCAGCCCTGAGCACAGAGCCAGGAGTCAGCCCTGAGCACAGAGCCGGGAGTGAACCCTGAGCACAGAGCCGGGAGTCAGCCCTGAGCACAGAGCCAGGGTCCGTCTGCCCGCAGCCGGGGCGACGTTCCCAGCATCCCGGCCCCTTCTCAGGACAGGGCCAACTCCCCGCCCCCCACCCATGGGCTGCGTCTCACTGACCACCGGCCCCTTGCTGTGTCAGGGTCATCGACGGCCGGAGCCTGGTGCCCCTGCTCCAGGGAGCCGACAGACACTCGGCCCACGAGTTCCTGTTCCACTACTGCGGGCAGCACCTGCACGCCGCCCGCTGGCACGACAAGGACAGTGAGTGACCCGGGCCCCGGGGCGGGGGGACGGGGCATCAGGGGCGCCAGGATCATGGAGAGGGGGGGGCACGTGTGGGCGGGACGGGCGTGATGGACGGGTCCATGGGTGAGGGGCACAGTGATGGGTGGTGGGTGGTGGGTGGATGGGTGGATGGATGGACGGACGGACGGACGGACGGATGGATGGATGGGTGGATGGATGGATGGATGGATGGATGGATGGATGGAAGGATGGATGGATGGATGGGTGGGTGGGTGGGTGGATGGATTTGTGGATGGGTGGGTGGATGGATGGATGGATGGATGGATGGGTGGATGGGTGGATGGATGGATGGATGGATGGATGGATGGATGGATGGATGGATGGATGGATGGATGGATGGGCGGGTGGGTGGATGGATGGGTGGATGGGTGGATGGATGGATGATGGATGGATGGGTGGATGGATAGGTGAATGGATGGATGGGTGGATGGGTGGGTGGACGGATTTGTGGATGGGTGGGTGGATGGATGGATGGATGGATGGATGGATGGATGGATGGATGGATGGGCGGGTGGGTGGGTGGATGGATGGGTGGGTGGGTGGATGGATGGGTGGATGGATGGATGGATGGATGGATGGGTGGGTGGATGGATGGATGGATGGATGGATGGATGGATGGATGGGTGGATGGCTGGATGGATGGATGGGTGGATGGGTGGATGGGTGGGTGGACAGATTTGTGGATGGATGGGCGGGTGGGTGGATGGATGGATGGATGGATGGATGGATGGATGGATGGATGGATGGATGGATGGGTGGATGGATGGATGGATGGATGGATGGATGGGTGGATGGATGGATGGGTGGATGGATGGGTGGATGGCTGGATGGATGGATGGGTGGATGCATGGATGGATGGATGGGTGGGTGGATGGATGGATGGGTGGATGGATGGATGGATGGATGGGTGGGTGGGTGGGTGGATGAATGTTTGGGCGGATAGATGGGTGAGTGTGGATGAATAGGCAGATGGATGTGTTGATGGATGGATGGATGATGCATGGATCAATGGATCAGTGGATCAATGGTTGGATTATTGATGGTTGGATGAATGGTTGGATTATTGATGGACGGACGGATGGATGGATTGATGGGTGGGTGGATGGATGGTGGATGGATGTTGGATGGATGATGGATGGGCCAGTGGGTTGATGGACACTGGCCACCCCCTTCCTTCATGCTGAAGCCCTGGCCTCTGCACCCTCCTATCCCCCCTCTCTGCCCTTCTCCTCCTGTCCCATCCGCCGAGTCTCCTCCTCTCCCCCGGAGGCTGGGCTGGGACCGGCCCCTCTTCCTGGCCGTGTCCCCCCTTGAGGCTGTTACCGCTGTGACTGCAAATCAATCCTTGGAGTGGGGGGCGGAACAGAGCCTCGATTTTGTCCACCCCCTTTGCTCCTGTGGACAGTCGCGTGTCAGGAGTGCTCCGAGCCCTTCGTCAGTATTGGACGTGGGCGGGGGAACAAACTCTCAATTTACCAAAGTTCAGGGCCACACCCCCCCGCCCTGACCACATCTAGCGTCCACCTTGCCCAGTCAGACACACGGTGGGGCCTTCCTGCCCACTCTGCCCCGCATTTGAAGAAGTGGACGGCTGCATCCCTGGGTCCAGCTGGTCTCCCGGACCCTGGTCCCTGCCCTGACCCACGTCCACCGTTTCTCCGCAGGCGGAAAGCTGTGGAAGGTCCACTACGTGACCCCCCGGTTCCAGCCGGACGGGGCGGGCGCCTGCTACGGCCGCGGGGTGTGCCCTTGCTCTGGGGACGGCGTCCGCCATCACAGCCCACCCCTGCTGTTCGAGCTCGTCAGCGACCCGGCCGAGGCAAAGCCCCTGACCGCAGCCACAGAGCCCCGCTTCCTGTCGGTGCTGGACCGGCTGGCCAGGGCCCTGGCCGAGCACCGGAGGACCGTGAGCCCAGGGCCGCCCCAGTTTTCTCTAAGCAACATCGTGTGGAAGCCCTGGCTGCAGCCCTGCTGTGGGACCTTCCCCTTCTGCTCCTGCCACGAGGACACGGAGCCCGGGAGGGGACCGTCCACTCACCTGCACGCCTAGCAGGGCAGCCCTGCTGAGGCCCTGGGGGGAAGGAGGGCGGAGCATGGCCTCACGCAGACAGCAGGAGACAGTGGACAGCTGGAGTATGGGAGGAGAGATGTACCGATAGATGATGGATGGATGGGTGGGTGGATGGATGGATGGATGGATGGATGGATGGGTGGATGGGTGGATGGGTGGGTGGGTGGATGGATGAATGGATGGATGGATAGATGGTGGATGGATGGATGGGTGGATGGATGGATGGATGGGTGGATGGGTGGGTGGATGCATGGATGCATGCATGCATGGATAGATGGATGGATGGATGGATGGGTGGGTGGATGGATGGGTGGGTGGGTGGATGGATGGATGGATGGGTGGATGGGTGGGTGGATGGATGGATGAATGGATGGATGGATGGGTGGATGGATGGATGGATGGATGGGTGGATGGATGGGTGGATGGATGGATGGATGGGTGGATGGATGGATGGGTGGATGGAACGATAGATTATTGATAGATGAAGGAAGGATGGGAGGATAGATACATTGATTGGTGATGGAAAGATGGAAGGATAGATTATTGCTAGATGGTGGACGGGTGGATCGATTATAGTTAGATGATAGATAGATAGATGGATAGATTATTAATAGATGATGGATGGAAGGATAGATATATTGATCGGTGATGGGTGGATGGAAGGATAGATTATTGATAGATGGTGGATGGCGGGAAAGATAGATTATTCGTAGATGATGGATGAATGGAAGAAATGATTATTGATACGTGATGGATGGGAATTTGGACGAAGGATAGATTAGGATGATGGATGGAAGGGTAGATTATTTGTATATGATGGAAGGATGGAAGGATAGATTGGTGATGGATAGATGAAGGATAGATTATTGATAAATGGATGGATGGATGGATGGATAGATTATTAATAGATGATGGATGGATGAAAGGATAGATATATTGATCGGTGATGGGTGGATGGAAGGATAGATTATTGATAGATGGTGGATGGTGGGAAAGATAGATTATTGGTAGATGATGGATGAATGGAAGGAATGATTATTGATACGTGATGGATGGGAATTTGGATGGAAGGATAGATTATGGATGATGGATGGAAGGGCAGATTATTTGTAGGTGATGGAAGATGGGAGGATAGATATATTGATTGGTGGTGGATAGATGAAGGATAGATTATTGATAAATGGTGGATGGATGGATGGATGGATAGATTATTAATAGATGATGGATGGAAGGATGGATATATTTATCAGTGATGGATAGATGGAAGGATAGATTATTGATAGATGGTGCTTGGATGGATAGATTATTCATAGATGATGGATGGATGGAAGGATAGATACACTTATAGGTGATGGGTGGATGGAAGGCTAGATTATTGATAATGATGATGGTAGGATAGATTATTCATAGATGATGGATGAGTTTTTGTATGGAAGAATAGATATATTGATAAATGATAGATGGATGGAAAGATCGATATATCTATATATGGTAGATGGAAGGATAAATTATTGATAGACTAGGGATGGATGGAAAGATAGATTATTGATAAATGATGGATGGGAGGACAGATAAATTGCTAAATGATGGTCCCCCCAATAACTCTTAGAACCCAAAGTTCACATGCAAAAGGGATGTTTTTAACCAGACATAGAAACCCACCTCAGGGTCCGTCCACTGGCATCAAGGGGACGCCCCTGCTGAGATCTGCCTTGAGCCCCGGAAAAGGAGGTGATGGCTGTTGTTTGGAACCCGGGGAGCCACCCGGGGCTGAGGGCCACCAAGAGCGACCCCAAGTGTGTGTGGTGTCTGCAAATAAAATCAACTTGCTGCAACGCACAGCCTAGGGCAGTGATGAGCAGTGTTAGGACCGGAGACCACCCCTCGGGATTCAGAGAGACAAAGAGTCCAACGGGAACGCAAACCACACTCGAGAGTTTATTATTCCAGCTAGCTGGGGCCGAGGCGTCCTGACTTGGCAGCTCGGAGCCCGACCCCGAATTCTTGCCGCCAAGGGGTGTATGTATACAGCCATTCCGGGCATGCAGGCCCCAGGAGCAGGTCCAAAGAAAAACAATCCCAAAGGCAGGAACAGCTTTCAGACGTTTCAAAACGAACAAAGGCGCACGGGAGAGCAATACAGCAAGCAAACGTTCCCAAGGAAGAAGGCATTCCCAATTCCCGTACGTCAAGAAAGACAAGCGTCCCCATACCTCAGGAAGGCAAAACATTTCTCTACATCAAGGAAGCATCTTCCCTGCTAGACACAGGATACAAGATACGGGGAGGGGCTGGAGCGAAAGCACAGCGGGGAGGGCGTTTGCCTTGCACGCGGCCGACCCAGGTTCGATTCCCAGCATCCCATAGGGTCCCCCGAGCACCGCCAGGAGTCATTCCTGAGTGCAGAGCCAGGAGTAACCCCTGAGCATCACCGGTGTGACCCAAAAAGGGAAGGAAGGAAGGAAGGAAGGAAGGAAGGAAGGAAGGAAGGAAGGAAGGAAGGAAGGAAGGAAGGAAGGAAGGAAGGAAGGGAGGGAGGGAGGGAGGGAGGGAAGGAGGGAGGGAAGGAGGAAGGAGGAAGGAAGGGAAGAAGAAAGAAAGAAAGAAAGAAAGAAAGAAAGAAAGAAAGAAAGAAAGAAAGAAAGAAAGAAAGAAAGAAAGAAAGAAAGAAAGAAAGAAAGAAAGAAAGAAAGAAAGAAAGAGAGAGAGAGAGAGAAAGAAAAAGATAGACTTTGGGGGGGGCTGGAGAGATAGCACAGCGGGGAGGGTGTTTGCCTGGCACTCGGCCGACCCGGGTTCAATTCCCAGCATCCCACAGGGTCCCCTGAGCACCACCAGGAGTCATTCCTGAGTGCAGAGCCAAGAGGGACCCCTGAGCATCACCCGATGGGAACCAAAAAGCAAAGCAAAAAAAAAAAAGTTGATTTTAGGCACCAAGATTGACAATATATATTTGGGTTTTTATTTTTCCTGGAGCGATAGCACAGCAGGGAGGGCATTTGCCTTGCACGTGGCCGACCCGGGTTCGATTCCCAGCATCCCATAGGGTCCCCTGAGCACCACCAGGGATGGTTCCTGAGTGCAGAGCCAGGAGTGACCCAAAAAGCAAAAAAAAAAAACAAAAAACAAGATACGGGGGTATCGACTCCTGGCTCTCTGTCTCTGTGTCTGTGTAAACGCCCCGTGGTACTTTCAGCCAATTAACTCGGTCAAGTCCTATATCCCTCGTGGCCAGGGCTGCCTTCCGTAATCTTTACGGTCTGGGTGAGAAATGGCTGCTTCTCACACCATCAGCTGAGACCCGGGGCCCTGTGCATGCTGGTTGTTGGTCAGGGGCGGGCAGGGGGGCTTGGCTTCCTCTTGCTTGTGGATGTGTTTGCATTTGGGGATCCCCCCTGCTGGTGCCCACATGGTGCTGAAAAGGGAAGCTCTGAGCTCCAACACTCGAAGCCCCAGGTCTGTCCTCAGGGCTATCCCAATTCGGGAGCTGTGATGGACGGGGCAGGGGCCACCAGGTCAAGGACACGCTCACGCTCACGGAAACACACACACGCAAACACACATGCACAGCCACTGTTCCACAAACACACACAAGGTCCCCAGGAGGGTAGGGATTTTTTTTTTTTTCTGTTTGGGTCCCACCCGGCGATGCATAGGGCTGACTCCTGGCTCTGCACTCAGGAATGACTCCTGGTGGTGCTCAGGGGACCCTATGGGATGCTGGGAATCGAAACCGGGTCGGCCGCGTGCAAGGCAAACGCCCTACCCACTATGCTATCGCTCCAGCCCCCCTGGAATTTTTTTTAAAAATTGATTTACTGTGACAAACTGTCACTGTCACTGTCACTATCATCCTGTTGCTCATCGATTTGCTCGAGCGGGCACCAGGAACATCTCCATTTGTGAGACTTGTTGTTACTGTTTTTTTTTTCTTTTTGGGTCACACCCGGTGATGCACAGGGGTTACTCCTGGCTCTGCACTCAGGAATTACTCCTGGCAGTGCTCGGGGGACCCTATGGGATGCTGGGAATCAAATCCGGGTCAGCCACATGCAAGGCAAACACCCTCCCCGCTGTGCTATTGCTCCAGCTGCTTGTTGTGACTGCTTTTCGCATATCAAATACGCCATGGGAGCTGGCCAGGCTCTGCCTTGCGGGCAAGATACTCTAGGTAGCTTGCCCGGCTCTGGAGAGGGGCCGAGGAATCGAACCCAGGTCGGCCGCGTGCAAGGCAAACGCCCAACCGCTGCGCTATCGCTCCAGCCCTACGGTGACATACACAGTTACAAAACTGTTCGTGATTGGGTTTCCATCCTACAGGGTTCCAACACCCATTTCCTGTCATTAGCCCACTGCCAGCCTGCCTCTATGGCACTTTTCTTTGTTCTCCCTGTCTCTGTTTCTTTGTCTCTGTCTCTCTGTCTGTCTCTCTCTGTCTCTCTGTTTCTGTCTCCTTTTGGGCATCACGGTTTGCAACACAGATACTGAAAGGTTGTCATGTACCTCCCTTCCCCTCGCCTCAGGACTCAGTTCCTGCCCAGAGTGACCCTCTCCAACTACCCTTGTCACAATGGTCCCTTCTCCGTCCGTCCTGACTGCCCTTCCGTGACCCTCCCCTCCCCCCGGGGGGGGGCAGCTTCCTACCATGGCCCTCTGACCCTCCTTTCTTACAGTCTTTGGGCTTAGCAGGTGAGTTTTTTGTCTGAGTGAATCTGATTAGGCTGTATTAGATCATCCCGCGGGTCCCTTAAATCATCATCATCATCATCATCATCTTCATCATCATCATCATCATCTTCATCATCATCATCATCTTCATCATCATCATCATCATCATCACCATCATCTTCATCATCATCATCATCTTCTTCATCATCATCTTCATCATCATCATCATCATCTTCATCATCACCATCATCATCTTCATCATCATCTTCATCATCATCATCATCATCATCTGTTGGTGTACAACATCCCATAATCTCAGGCCGAGCTAGGCTTGGATGTTGAAATTGTTTTCCTGTTACTGTTACTGTAACTATGTTTCCGGTGGTGTCGCTGACTTTGATACTGTTTCCGTGGACTGAGTTAATTTGCATATTCTGCCTCTGTGGCTGAATATCACTGGTTGGAACAACAACCTACTTAGTAGTAAAATGGGGTTGAAACAGGCGTCTCTCCCGCACGCCACAACACAAAAAGACCTCCGGAGACAGTGATGTGATCCTCCCCCCCCAAAAAAAAATGTGTATTTCTTCCGGGAGTGAAAAGCTTAGGACTGTCAAGTAAAACTGCAACATTGTTGCAACAATCATCATCCCGTTGATTGTCTAATTTCCCCAGCGGTCTCAGTACTGTTTCCATTCGTCCTAGCCCTGAGATTTTAGCAGCCTCTTTTGACTGGTCCTTTCCGACGTTGTGTCTCCACGGGGAGCTTGTCATCCGTAGTTAAACCCGAGATTTCGGACCAGATTTGGAGGAGATTCGTCTTTCAAATTCAGAGAATGCAGACAGAGGCCTTATAGCATCTCAGAGACCGTCTTTCAAATTCAGAGCACGCAGCGTCTCTGTCTTCGGAAAGATCGAGCACCGAAAAGAAAGAAAACAATAAAAGAAAATACAGAATCAACAAGCCCCTGCAGCCCTCCTGCCCTTCCCTCTACCTTTGTGTGAAAAACAAACTAAACTTGGAACTTGAGTCACACCAGGGGACTTGCCGCCCGCCCGGAGCTTTGAGCCCTCCATTTTCTGGCTGGGGGCGCTGGAGCCTTAGGACAGAGGGGATGGCATCCCATAGGACCCCCTGAGCACCGAGCACTGAGCACGGAGCACCACCACCAGGCGTGATCCCTGAGTGCAGACACAGGAGTCAGCTCTGATCACTGCTGGGTGTGGCCCCCACAACAAAACAAACACAGACCAGGAAGTTTCTGGCTGCAATGTGTGTGGGAAATCTTCAGGATTGATTGATTGATTGATTTTATTTTATTTTATTTTTTTGCTTTTTGCATCACACCCAGAGATGCACAGGGGTTACTCCTGGCTCTGCACTCAGGAATGACTCCTGGCGGTGCTCAGGGGACCCTATGAGATGCTGGGAATCGAACCTGGTTCAGCCGGCCGCGTGCAAGGCAAATGCCCTCCCCGCTGTGCTATTGCTCCAGCCCCCCCTTTTTTTTCCCACTGATTTATTTTTATTTTTATTTCTTTATTTTTCTGTTTGGGTCCCACCCGTCTATGCACAGGGGTCCCTCCTGGGTCTGCACTCAGGAATGACTCCTGGTGGTGCTCGGGGGACCCTATGGGATGCTGGGATTCGAACCCGGATTGGTCCGAGTGCAAGGCAAATGCCCTCCTTGCCATGCTACCTGTCGCTGCAGCCCCGCCCGTTGATTTATTTTCCAGTCCTCACCCTCCTTCTCTGAGGGAGCCTTGGGGACCAACCAAGGTTCACGACCAACATTCTGTAATCATCGACAGACTCAGGGCATGGGCTTGGCCCTGGGTTCGAGGAGGGCGCAGATGCACGAGGGGACCTTGAGCGAGGCCGTGCCGCCAGCTCTCAGCTAGCTGGGTCATGGGTCTGAGTGCTTGCCAAGCAGGCCACGGGGAGGGCACATAGCCCGTTGGTCCCCCGAGCACAGAGCTGGGAGCAGCCACCTGGGTTAGCTCCAGGTGTGGCCCAAGGCCCAGAAGGGGAAGACGGATGGAAGAGAGATGATGAGACTCGGCCCCTTCCTTCCCAGCCACAGAACTCTATGTATCCTAGCAACAGGGCTGTCCTGTATCCTAGCAACAGGACTCTTATGTATCCTAGCAACAGGACTCTTATGTATCCTAGCAACAGGACTCTTATGTATCCTAGCAACAGGACTCTTATGTATCCTAGCAACAGGATGCTATGTATCCTAGCAACAGGGCTGTCCTGTATCCTAGCAACAGGACTCTTATGTATCCTAGCAACAGGATGTTATATATCCTAACAATAGCACTCATGTATCCTAACAGGGCTGTCCTGTATCCTAGCAACAGGATGCTATGTATCCTAGCAACAGGACTCATGTATCCTAGCAACAGGATGCTATGTATCCTAGCAATAGGACTCATGCATTTTAGTAACTCATGTATCCTAGCAACAGGACGCTTATGTGTCCTAGCAACGGAGCCTTTATGTATCCTAGCAACACGGCTCATGTATCCTAACAACAGGGCTCATGTATCCTAGCAATAGGACTTATGTATCCTAACAACAGGATGCTTATGTATCCTAGTAACAGGGCTCATGTATCCTAGCAATAGGATGCCTATGTATCCTAGCAACAGGTCTCATGTATCCTAGCAACAGGGCTGTTATGTATCCTAGCAACTGGGCTCACATATCTTAGCAACAGGACTCTTATGCATCCTAGCAACAGGATGCTACATATCCTAGCAACAGGACTCATGTATTCTAGTAACTCATATATCCTAGCAACAGGACTCATGTATCCTAGCAACAGGACTCTTATGTGTTCTAGTAACTCATGTGTCCTAGCAACAGGACGCTTATGTGTCCTAGCAACGGAGATTTTATGTATCCTAGTAACACGGCTCATGTATCCTAACAACAGGGCTCATGTATCCTAGCAGTAGGACTTATGTATCCTAGCAATAGGATGCCTATGTATCCTAGCAATAAGGACTCATGTATCCTAGCAACAGGGCTGTTATGTATCCTAGCAACTGGGTTCACATATCTTAGCAACAGGACTCTTACGTATCCTAGCAACAGGATGCTTATGTATCCTAGCAATAGGATGCCTATGTATCCTAGCAACAGGTCTCATGTATCCTAGCAACAGGGCTGTTATGTATCCTAGCAACTGGGCTCACATATCTTAGCAACAGGACTCTTACGCATCCTAGCAACAGGTCTCATGTATCCTAGCAACAACACTCATGTATCCTAGCAGTAGGACTGTTATGTACCCTAGCAACAGGGGTGTCATGTATCCTAGCAACAGCGCTATTATTACCATAGCAACAGGGCTGTCACGTACCCTAGCAACAGAACTGTTACGTATCCTAGCAACAGTGCTATTCTGTGCCTCTCCGTGTGTCCTAGCAACGGGACCCTCCTATGCCCCAGCAAAGTCAACCGCAGAGAAAGCCCCAAACCAGGCACCTTGCCTTCGGCCTCCACAACCAGCCTTGCCAGGCAGAGGCCAGCTAAGGCCTGACTGAGCACCACCGGGGGGCCACCGCCCACCCCAGCACCCCACCATGAGACCAGCTTTGCCAAAGCAACCGCACAGCCCCCGCACTCTGCGTGGCACCCACACGTGCACGCACACGGGGGTCCCACGTTCTCTTCGGCAGCCCCAGGCGCTGAGGTCACCCCCTGCAGCCCCCATCTCGGGATAATGCCCCCCTCAGTCTCCTCTTACTCACCCCTCCCTCCCTCCCACCAGCAGACCCAAACCCGACTCGATTCCTGCTCCATTTGGTAGCTCTGTGTGTGTGTGTGTGTGTGTGTGTGTGTGTGTGTGTATTTTGCAAGCTTGAGCTGGGAGAGCCCCCCTCCACCCAGATATGAAACTAAAAAAAAAAAAAGACCCACAACGGAAAGGAGAAATTTACAGGGGGGAGGGGAGGGGCAAGCCAAAGGCTTTGCAGCACGCCCCTGGCCATGACTTGTGTGCTGAGTCTTAACCGGTTAGACCGGTTGGACGAATGGCAGACCCCCCAGGTGCCCGCCTGCTGGGGCCTGTCCCAGCTCGACCAAGACCCGCTTGCAAATTCTCTCCCCCCACGGAGTTCTGACAAGTGCCAGAGAAGGCTGCAATTCCCAACTGGCCGCTTCTTCATCCTCACCCACCCCTTCTTCATTCCATAGTTCCTGGAGGTTTTTGGTTTTTTTGTTCGTTTGTTTTTGGGTTTTTTTTTTTTTTTTTTTTTGCTTTTTGGGTCACACCCGGCGATGCTCAGGGGTCCCTCCTGGCTCATGCACTCAGGAATCACCCCTGGCCCTGCTCAGGGGACCCTATGGGATGCTGGGATTTGAACCCGGGTTGGCCACGTGCAAGGCAAACGCCCTTCGCGCTGTGCTATCGCTCCAGCCCCCAGTTTTTTTTTTTTTTTTTTTTTTTTTTTTACCTAAGGGGGCTCAGGACTTAACTCCTGGTTCTGAGTTCAGGGGGTCTCTCCTATCACCCGTTTTCACCCGTTTGTGCTGCTGGGGATGGAACCCGAGTCAGGAGTCAGCCGCACACAAGACAAACCCTGTCTCTGCTGGACAATCTCTCACCCTCGCAGCAAATACTCAATTTTTTTTTCCCCCTGTTTGTCTTAGAGGCCACGCCAGGCGGTGCTCCTGGCTGCTCTCTGCTCAGGAATCCCTCCGGGGGTGGCTCAGGGGGGTGTCTCTGGGCCCCACGGGGGGCTCGTGTGGTACCTGCAGGAGAGAGACGGTCACTTTCTCCCCATCCGCCTCTGCACCCCTCCTGGGGGGCCCAGGGTTACTGGGTTCTGGTCTCGCCTCGCAGAAAGGAATTTCAGGAGGAGACGGGCAGGGAAGGAAATAGATTTTATTTGGAGGGTTTGAAGGGAAGGAGGGAGAGAGAGAGACAGAGACAGAGAGACAGAGAGAGAGAGGGAGAGAGAGACAGAGAGACGGTGACAGAGACAGAGAGACACAGAGAGACAGAGGCAGAGAAACAGAGACAAAGAGACAGAGAGACAGAGACAGTAATGTGCTCAAGAGAGAGCCCGGGCTTCCCCGAGGGCGGAGAGACCCCGACACACACCCCAGCATCACCCAGGAAAGCACGAACGTCCCCGTCTCCAGAGGGGAGATGCGGGCGACACGCGTGCTCGGCCACGTGGGCACACGCAGCACCTGGGCTGGGGCAGCGTCTGCGCCCTCCCTGGGCCCCAGGGGCCTGGATGGGGTTTCTCCCACCTGCCCCCGCCTGGGGCTTCTCCCGGGGTCAGAGTCCGTTGCTAAGGGGGTTGCCAGGGGGGCTGGGGGTGGGGATGGGCTTCTTGGAAATTCCTTCCCTGGCCTTGGGTCCTGCGGGGGCTTCTCTGGGAGGGGCCTGCAGCCGTGCTCGGGGCCTGTGGTCTACACAGCAGGTGAGGGTCTGACCAAGAATTAGTCTCTCGATTCTATAAATTACAGGAGGGTTGGGGGGGAGGGAGGCTGGAGCGATAGCCCAGCGGGGAGGGCGTTTCCCTTGCATGCAGCTGACCCGGGTTCGATTCCCAGCATCCCATAGGGTCCCCCGAGCACCGCCAGGAGTCATTCCTGAGTTCAGAGCCAGGAGGGACCCCTGAGCATTGCCGGGTGGGACCCAAAAAAGGAAAAAAAACAACAACTTGGCAACGGTTGTAGGTAAAAGGATCCATGAACCGGCAAAACTCAAGACCCCACGAGCTTCCATCCCGCAGCTCTGGCCGGCCCAGAAACCCGCCACGCCCAGTTCCAGCCAGGAGCCACTGGGACTTAGCATCGCTGCTTGTTAGCACCCCAGGGGGGCGTCTTGGCTAACCGGGTACCCCCACGAGAGACCCCCAATGCCTGAATCGGACTGAGAAGCCCCTTTACTGAGCACTGAGCACTGAGCACGGGTGGGACCTCGAGCTAATCAGTATGTCTCAGGGGACCAATGCGGAGGGCGTTGGCCCGGCACGTGGCTGACCCGGGTTCGAACCCCGGCACCCACTAGGGTCCCGTCAGCAGCGCCAGGAGTGATCCCTGAGTGCAGGGCCTCTGAGCACTGCCGGGGGAGGACCAAAACCAAAACCAAGAAGAACGTGTTTTCAGATGAATAGTTTTCTTTCCGGGGGTTTCTTTTTGGTCTTTTGGCTTTTTGGGTCAAACCCAGCAATGCTCAGGGCTGACTCCTGGCTCTGTGCTCAGGGCTGACTCCCGGCTCTGTACTCAGGGCTGACTCCCAGCTCTGTGCTCAGGGCTGACTCTGGCTCTGTGCTTGGTGCTGACTTTACGCTCTATGCTCCAGACTGACTCCTGGCTCTGTGCTCAGGACTCCTGGCTCTGTGCTCAGGGCTGACTCCTAGCTCTGTGCTCATAGCTGTCTCCAGGCTCTGTGGTGAGGGCTGACTCCAAGTTATGTGCTCAGGGCTCTCTCCTGGCTCTGTGCTCAGGGCTCACTCCTGGCTGTGTATGCTCAGGGCTGACCCCCGGCTCTGTACTCAGGGCTGACTCCTGGCTCTGTGCTCAGGGCTGACTCCCGGCTCTGTGCTCGGGGCTGACTTCAGGCTCTATGCTCAGGGCTCTCTCCTGGCTCTGTACTCAGGGCTGACTCCTGGCTCTGTGCTCAGGGTTGACTCCTAGCTCTGTGCTCACAGCTGTCTCCAGGCTCTGTCGTGAGGGCTGACTCACCAGGTTCTGTGCTCAGGGCTGACTCCCGGCTCTGTGCTCAGGTCTGACTCCTGGCTCCATGCTCAAGGCTGACTCCCGGCTCTGTGCTCAGGGCCCAGCTCCATCCTTCCCCTCCCATGTGTCTGTCCTTCCTATTCCCGCCTACCCCACCAGTCAGCTGAGCCCGGCCGCCTGGGGGGATGCAGAGAAAGGATCGACTTTGGGGGCTCAGAACTTTGGCTCTGAAACTCAGACCCGCCCCACGCGCCGCCCCGAGGCACCAAACACTCTCTGGGCTCCGTTTCATCCACCGAGTATTTTTACTTTTTTTTTTTTCTTTTGGGTCCCACCCGGCAATGCTCAGGGGTTGCTCCTGGCTCTGCACTCAGGAATGACTCCTGGCAGTGCTCAGGGGACCCTATGGGATGCTGGGAATCGAACCCGGGTTGGCCGCGTGCCAGGCAAACACCCTCCCCACTGTGCTATCACTCCAGCCCCCCCCACCGCGTATTTTTAATTCAATTTTTTCCTTCTTTGGTCTTCAAGCCAGACAGAAACTCTCGCCCCCAGCCGGGGCATCACCTGGAATCCCTTTGCCCGAGTCACGAGTTCGAGTCTCTCCTCCGGCTCTGCTTGGGGCCGTCAGCCATTTCCACCCTCTCCCCCCACGTCTGTCCTCACTTTCCTCCTTCTCTGCCCTGTGGCTGATCCCCCACCGCCCTGGTTCCTCCTCCACCTTCCACCTGCACAGACGCCGTTTCCTCTCGACCTGTGTCGCCCCCGAAAACCCTTGCAAAAGGAGAAACCGAGTCCGGATTTTATTTTTTTATTATTATTATTAATTATTATTTTTTCCTTTTTGGGTCCCACTCGGCGATGCTCAGGGGTTACTCCTGGCTCTGTGCTCAGGAATCACCCCTGGCGGTGCTCAGGGGACCCTATGGGATGCTGGGAATCGAACCCGGGTCGGCCGCGTGCAAGGCAAACGCCCTCCCCGCTGGGCTATCGCTCCAGCCCCCCCGAGTCCGGATTTTAAAACAGGCTTTGAAGAGAGAACACGTGGATTGCGTCTCTGTGAAACACAGGCACCGTGGGGGTCGCCCCAGATGCTTACTTAGCCCTTATCTCTGAGTTACTTAGGATTGGGGACACTTCTGACAGTGCTCAGGGCTGACTCCGGGCTCTGTGCTCAGGGCTGACTCCTAGCTCTGTGCTCAGGGCTGACTCCCGGCTCTGTGTTCAGGGCTGACTCCTGGCTCTGTGCTCAGGGCTGACTCCCGGCTCTATGCTCAGGGCTGACTCCCGGCTCAGTGCTCAGGGCTGACTCCCGGCTCAGTGCTCAGGGCTGACACCCGGCTCTGTGCTCAGGGCTCACTCCCGGCCCTGACTCCTGCTAGACCTGGGTATCCAAACACACCGTCAGGGGTGCAGCCCCCCATTAGCTGTGTGCCAGGCAAACGCGTCTCTGAAATGAGCACTGTGAGTTGCCGAAAGGGTAAAAGTAGCCGCCCACATCAATCAAACGCCATTTCTGCCCAAGTGCGAGTTTTCACGCCCACTTTCTCCGAGCGTCACGCCCGTGTCCTCATGCACGTATGTACCCGGCCCTTCTCCCAGACCCTTCACGGCCACGCTGGGACGATCATGCAGAGGAACAAAAAAAAACACACCAACAAGCAAACCTGCAACCTTCCACCATCACGTGGAAAACAATCCAGAACCTTCCACCCCACCCACCGCCCCTCGTACAAACTCATGCAACCAAAGACAGCATCACGCATGCTTCTTGGCCTGCCAGCCCCGGGTCCGAGTCCCGACATCCCGTAGGGTCCCCCGAGCACTGCCAGGAGTCACTCCTGAGTGCAGAGCCAGGAGGGACCCCTGAGCATCGCCGAGTATGACCAAAAAAAAAAAAAAAAAAGCATCGATGCAGGAAACAATCGCTCCATCCGTCCCCCTCGGGGCTGCTCCGTGTCCCTTAGCTTCTCGGTCCCGTGTCCCTGCACCATGCGGCCGCGTCTCTCCCGGGCTGGGCAGGAGCAGCCATGCTGGGGGGGCCCCAGTGTCCACTCTCATCCATGCAGCAGAACCGGGCCCAAACTACAGCGGAAATGGCTTCGGGAACCAGAGGCTCCCACATCCGGAAGGTTCAGAACTGAGGTAGTGACACGCCACTGGTGGGGAGGAGGAGGGCGGGTGGGGGGAGGGTCTCAGGAAGCCCCCTGCCCACACATATGGGCGGGCTTGACTCTTCTTTGCAAGAGTGAAGCTCTCACGGGGGTTTGCTGTGAACGCAGCGGGGGCCGTGCAAAGGCCCTGTGGCTGGCAGTCTGCGTCCGGGGCCACAGAAGGAGAAGCACCTCAGCTGCCAACACACGAGTGTCCCAGAGGAGACGTTTTCTCCCCGAGTTGCTCCAGGACGTGGGACCAAGCTGGGGTCACAGTCTCCCACCCCAGGGCCCCACCCCGTCCCCAATGCAGCGACTAATTTGTTAGCACCGGGAGGAACCAAGGCGAGAGAACAGGGAGCTTGACTCCGGGTTGCTCCTTGCCGTGGACACGGTGACCCGCAGAGGGTAGAAGGCACGAGGAGGGGGGGGGAGTGCAGGGACGTCGGGGGCAGAGTCCCCGGGAAAGGCTCTTCCCCTCCCTGGCTTGTTTCTTGTTTGGGGTACGGGGGTGCTCAGGGCTCCCTCCTGGCTCTGTGCTCCAGAATCCCTCCCGGAGGGGGTCCTGGGTACCAAAGATGGCACCCAGGTTGCTACGAGCAACGCCAACACCCTCCCCACGGGAGTGACAGCACAGCAGGGAGGGCGTTGGCCTGGCACGCGGCTGACCCGGGTTTGAGTCCCGGCAACCCATAGGGTCCCCCGAGCACCACCAGGAGTGAGTCCTGAGTGCAGAGAGAGGAGGAAGCCCTGAGCATCGCCGGGTGGGAGAAAGAAAGGGAGAAAGGGAGAAAGGAAGAAGGAAGGAAAGAAAGAAAGAAAGAAAGAAAGAAAAGAAAGAAAGAAAGAAAGAAAGAAAGAAAGAAAGAAAGAAAGAAAGGAAGGAAGGAAGGAAGGAAGGAAGGAAGGAAGGAAGGAAGAAAAAAGGAAGAAAGGACGGTAGAAAGAAAGGAAGGATGGTAGGAAGGAAGGAAGACAGGAAGGAAGAAATCTAGAAAGGAAAGAAGGAAGGAAGGAAGAAAGAAAGAAAGAAAGAAAGAAAGAAAGAAAGAAAGAAAGAAAGAAAGAAAGGAAGGAAGGAAGGGAGAGAGAAAGAAAGAAAGAACAAAAGGAAGAAAGGAAGGAAGGAACAAAGGAAGAAAGAAAGAGAGAGAAAGGAAGGAAGAAAGGAAGAAAGAAAGAAAGAAAGGAAGGAAGGAGGGAAGGAAGAAAGGAAGGAAGGAGGGAAGGAAGGAAGACAGGAAGGAAGGAAGCTAGAAAGGAAGGAAGAAAGGAAGAAAGAGAGAAAGAAAGAACAAAAGGAAGAAAGGAAGGAAGGAAGAAAGAAAGAAAGAAAGAAAGAAAGAAAGAAAGAAAGAAAGAAAGAAAGAAAGAAAGAAAGAAAAGAAAGAAAGAAAGGAAGGAAGGAAGGAAGGAAGGAAGGAGAAAAGGAAGGAAGGAGGGAAGGAAGAAAGGAAGAAAGAAAGAAAGAAAGGAAGAAAGAAAGAAAGAAAGAAAGAAAGAAAGAAAGAAAGAAAGAAAGAAAGAAAGAAAGGAAGAAAGAAGAAAGACGAGAAAGAGGGACCCCGGCCCTGGCGTCCTTGCTGTATGTGGGTGAGGCACGAGCACTGGCTCAGCGTCCAGAAGGCACGAAACCGGAGCATCCGGGCATCCCTTCATCCTTGTCCCGGGAGGCAGGGCTGGGGGTCCGGGGGTCCGGGGGTCCGGGGTCCGGGGGGCCGGGGGCCTTGGGGGCCGGGGGGTCCATGGCAGGGCGGCGTCTGTCCCTAGCGCAGAAGCGTCTGTCCCCTATGCAGGAAGCGTCTGTCCCTATGCGGCAGGAAGCGTCTGTCCCTATGCAGGAAGTGTCTGTCCCTATGCAGGAAGCGTCTGTCCCTATGCAGGAAGTGTCTGTCCCTATGCAGGAAGCGTCTGTCCTTAGTGCAGGAAGCGTCTGTCCCTATGCAGGAAGCGTCTGTCCCTATGCAGGAAGTGTCTGTCCCTATGCAGGAAGCGTCTGTCCTTAGTGCAGGAAGCGTCTGTCCCTAGTGCAGGAAGCGGTCCAGCTTCTCCTGGATGTGGGCGAAGGCGTCCCGGCCCATGTAGTCGATGTGTCCCTCCTCCCACTCCCCGGCGTCCCTGCCGGGGGCTCGGGGGCCGCCGCGTCCTGTCCTGGATGGAGATCTCGGAGACGGACACGGCCAGCAGGACCTGCACAGACACGGCACACGGGGCCGGGGTCAGTCGCTGGGCCCCGGGGTGAGACTCTTCTCAGCTCGAACCCGGCCCACAGAGAGACCACTTGGGGCTTAAGTCCCTGTTTGCAACACTCTTGCCTTTGCTTTTTGGTCCCACCCGGCGATGCTCAGGGCTGACTCCCGGCTCTGCACTCGGGAATGACTCCTGGCAGTGCTCGGGGGGGCCCTATGGGATGCTGGGACTCGAACCCGGATTGGCCGCGTGCAAGGCAAACGCCCTCCCCGCTGTGCTCTCACTCCAGCCCCTTGCAGACTTTTAAAAAAGTCTGTGTTTCCTGTTTATTATTAATCACTGTCACTGTCAGAGAGACTGACAGAGAGGAGAGACAGAGAGAGACACAGAGACAAAGAGAGAGACACAGAGAGAGACAGAGGGAAAGATGACAGAGACAGAGAGAGACACAATAAGAGATAGAAAGAAAAAGAAAGAAAAGAGAAAATGGGAAAGACAGATGTGAGTGAGAGACAGAATGACAGAGATAGACACAGAAAGAGAGAGACAGAGGAGAAAGAGAGGGACAGAGAGACAGAGACAGAGAGAGAGATAAAGACACAGAGAGACAGAAAGATAAACACACAGACACAGTGATAGAGAGACAGAGACAGAGATAAAGAGACAGAGAGTGACAGAGAGATAAACAGAGACACAGAGTCAGAGAGACACAGAGATAAAGAACAGAGAGACACAGAGAAAGATAGACAAAGAGAGACACAGAGACAAAGAGACAGACAGAGAGAGACAGAGGGAAAGATAGAGACAGAGACACAATAAGAGATAGAAAGAAAGAGAAAATGGGAAAGACAGATGTGAGTGAGAGACAGAGAGAATGACAGAGATAGAGAGATACAGAAAGAGAGAGACAGAGGGAGAAAGAGAGGGACAGAGAGACAGAGACAAAGAGACAGAGAATGAGATAGAAAGATAAACAGAGACACAGTGATAGAGAGACAGAGACAGAGAGAGACAGAGATAAAGAGACAGAGAGGGACAGAGAGATAAACAGAGACACAGAGTCAGAGAGACACAGAGATAAAGAGACAGAGAGAGACACAGAGAAAGATAGACAAAGAGAGACACACAGACAAAGACAGACGCAGAGAGAGACAGAGGGGAAGATAGAGACAGAGACAGAGAGACACAATAAGAGATAGAAAGAAAAAGGAAGAAAGAGAAAATGGGAAAGACAGATATGAGTGAGAGACAGAGAGAATGACAGAGATAGAGAGATACAGAAAGAGAGAGACAGAGGGAGAAAGAGAGGGACAGAGAGACAGAGAGACAAAGCAACAGAGATAAAGAGATAGAGAGAAGAGAGAGAGACAGAAAGATAGAGATAAAGAGAGACACAGAGTCAGGGAGACAGAGAGATCAAGAGACAGAGAAGAGACAGAGAGAAATACAGAGAAAGATAGACACAGAGAGACACACAGAGAAAGACAGGGAAAGATAGAGACAGAGACAGACAGAGACACAAGAGACAGAGAGAAAAAGAAAGACAGAGATGACTGAGAGACACAGAGAGAGAGTGACAGAGAGAGAGATGAGAAAGAGAGAGACAGAAGGAGAAAGAGAGGGACAGAGAGACAGAGACAGAGAGACAGAGATAAAGAGACAGAGAAGAGACAGAGAGAGACAGAAGAGAGAGATAAAGAGACACACAGCCAGAGAGACAACTTCCTCTCCCGGGCGTGCTCTCGAGCTACTCACGTCCTCCTCCGAGTGTCCCGGCGAGGCCGGCGCCCCCTCTTCCCCCTCCTCCTCCTCCTCGTCTTCCTCCTCCTCATCCTCCTCGTCCTCCTCCTCCTCCTCCTCCACTCTCAGCTGCTCCGAGCACTCGTGACCCGCCCACGGCTGGCTGGGCCCCACGGCGGCGTCTGCACCCGGCACTGTCCCCGTGCCGGGGGCCCGGCCCGCAGCCTGCGCCTCAGGGTGGCCGGAGGGAGCCTGCGAGAGGGGTGGACACGCAAGTGACCGGGCCTGGCCACCACCGTCCAGGCGCCCGACACCATTTCCTCTCAGCCTTCGGCAGCCCCGGAAACTAGGGCATTCAATGCCCCGGAAAGTGGGTTCATAGCTCCTCTTCCTCCCTCCTTCCTCCCTCCCTCCCTCCTCCTTCCTTCCTCCGTCCGTCCCTTCCTCCCTCCCTTACTTCTTTCCTTCTTTCCTTCTTCCTGTTTCCCATCCTTCCTTTCTTCCCTTTCTCTCCCTTCCTTCCATTTTATCCCTTCACTCCTTCCCTTATCCCTTTTTACCTCCGTTCTTTCCTTCCTTCTCTTTCCTTCCTTCCTCCCTCCATTTTCCCTTCTTTCCTCCCTCCCTACCTTCTCCTTCCTCTGTCCATCCCTTCCTCCCTTCCTTCCTGTCTCCCTTCTTTCCTTTCTTCCCTCTTTCTCTCTTTCCCTCCATTCCTTCCTTCCATTTTCTTCCTTCCCTCCTTCCCTTATTCCTTCCTTTTTACCTTTATCATTGTGTTTCTTCCTCCCTCCCTACCTTCTCCTTCCTTCCTCTGTCCATCCCTTCCTCCCTCCTTTACTTCATCCTGTTTCCCTTCCTTCCTTTACTCTTTCCCTTCCTTCCTTCCTTCCTTCCTTCCTTCCTTCCTTCCTTCCTTCCTTCCTTCCTTCCTCCCTCCCTCCCTCCCTCCCTTCCTTCCTTCCTTCCTTCCTCCCTTCCTTCCATTTTATCCCTTTCCTTATTCCTTCTTACCTCCATCACTTCCTTCCTTCTCCTTCTTTCCTTCCTCCCTCCATTTTCCCTTCCTTCCTCTATCCCTACCTTCTCCTTCTTCTGTCCCTCCCTTCCCTCCTTCCTTTCCTTCCTGCCTTCCTCCCTTTCTTCCCTCTTTCTCTGTTTCCCTCCCTCCCTTCCTTCTACTTTATTCCTTCCCTCCTTCCTTCCTTCTTACCTCCATCACTTCCTTCCTTCTCTTTCCTTCCTTCCTCCCTCCCTTCTTCCTCCTCATTCTTTCCCTTTGGTTTGCTTTTTTCCTTTCCTTCCTTCCTTTCTCCTTCCTTTTCTCTTTCTTCATGCCTCCTTCCTTCCTCCTCATTCATTACATTTTCTTCTTTCATTCTTTTTCCTCTCCCTCCCTTCCTCCTCCCTCCCTCCTTTCCTTCTTCCCTTTCTCCTTCCTTCCTTCCTTCCTTCCTTCCTTCCTTCCTTCCTTCCTTCCTTCCTCCCTTCTTCCTTCCTTTGTTCCTTCATTCCTTCCTTCGTTCCTCCCTCTCTGTTTCTTTCTTCCTTTTCTTTCCTCCTTCCTTCCTTACCTCCTTTCTCCCTTTCTCATTCTTTACTTCCTTCCTCCCTCCCTTTTTCCCTTCCTTCCTTCCTTCCTTCCTTCCTTCCTTTCCTTCCTTCCTTTCTTCTTCCTTCCTTCCTTCCTTTCCTTCCTTCCTTTCTTCTTCCTTCCTTCCTTCCTTCCTTCCTTCCTTCCTTCCTTCCTTCCTTCCTTCCTTCCTTCCTTCCTTCCTTCCTTCCTTCCCTCCCTCCCTCCCTCCTCCTTTCACTTCCTCCATCCCCTGTCCCACTCACAAAGTCACCCACAGCCGAGTCCCAGAGACCCCAACGCCCTCAGTGGCGTCCAGTCCCTTTTCCCCAGCATCCCGGGGTCCCCTCCGTGGCCCCGGCCCCCTCGTCCTGGGGCCTCTGCCCACTCCCCTCCGTCTCTGGGGTCTCCCGCCCTCCATGACCTCAGTGCTGGCGTCTCGACCGCACGCGGCTTCCATAAGCCCAGCCGTGCCCAGAAACACTTTGTTGTTGTTGGTGCTGATGGGTGTGTGTGACCCTGGCCTCTGGGTCCTGACCCGGCCATTTCACGTCCTCAACACGCGGTCACTGAGCCCAGCCGCCAGCCCTGCCCAGCGTGGCCGTCCCTCCGCTGCCCAGTTCCTCGTGTCCACTGTGACGGGAGCAGGAACCGGCAGAGCTGCCCTGCACCGCCCATCACATCACAGTGACCCCGTGGGGGGGTGTCGCTCCCGGAGCCACTCACAGTGTATCCCGCAGACGGCGGCTCCTCCGGCCAGTGCTCGGCCACGGCCCCGTAGAGCGGCAGCACGCGGCGGTGAAACAGCCGCCACCAGGCCTGCAGGAATTTGCGCTGCGGGGGGTCCACGGGGCCCGACCCGGCCGTCCACACCGCGCCCGTCTGCGGGTCGTACTTGTAGTGCCACGGCTTCGCCGGACCCGAGAAGCGGACCACCTTGGCGGCCGAGCCGAACCTGCGAGGGAGAAGCACCGGGATCCGTCTTAGGGGCAGCGAGATGCCCCCCGCCCAAAGACCCCGAGTCCGCCCCCCCCCACTGTGGACGTCCCCGATGGCCCCTCCAAGAGCACTTGAGAGGAGCAGCCCCGTGGCCCGGACGGTGAGGGGCTGTCGGCTTGAATCTCGCGCTGTCCACGTGCATAAGGTTAAAGTGAATATTAGCGTCTGTAGCGCTGTTGGCCCATTGCTCATCGATGGGCTCGAGCGGGCGCCAGTCACGTTTCCATGGTGAGACTTGTCGTGACTGTGTTTGGCATCTCGAAGACGCCACGGGGAGCTTGCCAGGCTCTGCCGTGCGGGCGGGAGACTCTCGGGAGCTTGCCGGGTGCTCTCCGAGAGGGGCGGAGGAATCGAACCTGGGTCGGCTGCATGCAAGGCAAACACCCTCCCTGCTGTGCTATCGCTCCAGCCCTGAGTCCAGTCTCAGAATCTCTGTTGGACGCCACCGGGGGCTGGTCACAGTTCCTCTGCCTGAAGTCATAGGAAGCCCTCAAGGCTCAGAGAAGCCGGGGCAGCCCACAGGGTCCCGGGGAGGGAGCACAAAGGGCTCTCGGGGCGGGACGGAGCGAGTGAGCACTGAGCATGCGAGTTCCCGGTGCCGGCGGCTTACTGCAGGAAGGCGGGTCCGTAGGTGTAGCTGGCACCCGTGCTGAGGTTGTAGGTGAAGGGCAGGCGGGTGCGCAGGTCGGCCGTGGGCCAGCTGCTGAAGAAGCTGTTCAGGATGCCTTGCTCCGAGCCTGGGGGAGGGGCCCGGCCGAGTCAGCGCCCGCCGGACGCTCTCGCCCGCCGGGGGGGGGGCAAGCAAGCGAGAGGGCTGCAGGACCCCGAGGACGTGTGTGCACCAGGCCCCCTGCCCAGGGCCAGCCTGAGAGGGACACAGGACAGTCGCTGCAGACTCCTGAGCACTGAACAGCGGGAGGGAAGGGCACTGGCCGTCTTGCACACACCCCTGAGGGCCACTGGGGGGCAGTCCTGAGCGCAGAGCCAGGAGGAAGCCCTGAGCATCGCCGGGTGGGACCCAAGAAGCAAAAAAAAAAAAAAAGGGAGGCAGAAGAAGGTAGCCGGAAATATGGAAGTGAGAAGGAAGGAAGGGAAGGAAGGTAGGGAGAAACAGAAGGAAGAAAGGGAGGAAAGGAGGGAGGGAGAAAGGAAGAAGGAATGGAGGATGGAAGGAAGGGAGGAAAGGAGGAAGAAAGGAAGGAAAAAAGATGATAGGAAGGAAGGAAAAAAAAAGAAGGGAGAAAAAAGAAGGATGAAAGGAAGGGAAGAAGAGGAAGGGAGAAAAGAAGGAAAGAAAGAAGAAAGGCGAAAGGAAGAAAGGAAGGAAGGAAGGAGGGAGGTAGGTAGGAAGGAAAGAACGAAGGAAGGAAGTAGGAAGTAAGAAAGGAGGGAGGAAGTTAGAAAGGAAGGGAGAAGGAAGGAAAGAGGAAGGAAAGAAGGAAGGAAGGAGGCAGGAAAGAGGAAGGAAGGAAGGAAGGAAGGAAGGGAGGAAGGAGGTAGGAAGGAAAGAATGATTGAAGGAAGTAGGAAGTAAGGAAGGAGGAAGGAAGTTAGAAAGGAAGGAAGAAGGAAGGAAAGAGGAAGGAAAGAAGGAAGCAAGAAAAGGAGGAAGGAAGGAAGGAGGGAGGAAGGTAGGAAGGATGAAATGAAGGAAGGAGGAAGGAAGGAAGGAGGAAGGAAATAAAGAAGGAAGGAAGGAGGAAGGAAATAAGGAAGGAAGGAAAAAGGAAGGAGGAAGGAAAGAAAGGAGGGAGGAAGGTAGGAAGTAAGGAAGAAGGAAGGAGGAAGTAAGAGGGGAGGAAGGAAATAAGGAAGAAAGGAAGGAAGGAGGGAGGAAGGTAGGAGGGAAAGATAGAAGGAAGGAAGTAGGAAGTAAGGAAGCAGGAAGGAAATAAGGAAGGAAGAAGGAAGGAAGGAGGGAAGGAAGCAAGAAAGGAAGGTGGAAGGAGGGAGGAAGGTAGGAAGGAAGGAGGGAGGAAGGAAGGAAGGACGAAGGAAATAAGGAAGGAAGAAAGGAGGGAGAAAGGAAGGAAGAAAGGACGGAGAAAGGAAGGAAGGAAGCAGGGAGGAAGTAAGGAAGGGAGGAAGAAAGGAAGGAAGGAAGAAGGAAGGAAGGGAGGAAGGAAGGAGGAATGAAGGGAGGAAGGAAGGAGGAAGGAAGGAGGAAGGAGGAACGAAGGGAGGAAGGAAGGAGGAATGAAGGGAGGAAGGAAGGAGGAAGGAGGAACGAAGGGAGGAAGGAAGGAGGAAGAGGAAGGAAGGAAGGAGGAAGGAAGAAAGGGAGGGAGGAAGGAAGGAGGGAAGGAGGAGGGAAGGAGGAGGGAGGGAGGAGTCGGGAAGGAGCCGGGCGGGGCGGGGGGGGGTCTTGTGCCCCCACCTACCGTCCAGGCTGCCCCCGAGGGCCGCGAGCCGCAGCAGCTCCCGGTGGGTGTGCAGGGACGGGCGGAAGACGAAGACGGCGCTGCTGAACCAGTCGGGCCAGCCGGGCTCCGGGGCCGCCGACAGCTCCGCCCGCTCGAACAGCTCGTCCACGCCGGCCAGCACCTGTGGGCGGGCGGACACACGGACACTCCCTGGGTCTGTGCTCGGGGCGGACTCCCAGCTCTGTGCTCAGGGATGACTCCCAGCTCTGTGCTCAGGGCTGACTCCTGGCTCTGTGCTCAGGGCTGACTCCCAGCTCTGTGCTCAGGGCTCACTCCTGGCTCTGTGCTCATGGATCACTCCCGAGTGTGTGCCAGGCTGACTCCAGCTCTGTGCTCAAGGCTGACTCCTGGACGGTGCTCCGGAGACCAACCTGATGGGACCCCGGCGGACCCTCAGGGATGCCTGGGATGGAACCCGGGTTGGCCGTGTGCAAATCCGGTACCCTCCCCGGCTGTGAATGTGTGTGTGTTTGTGAGTGTGTGTGTCTGTGTGTTTGTCTGTGAGTGTGAGTGTGTGACTGTGTGAACGTGAGAGTGTGAGTGTGTCAATCTGGTGTGGGTGTGTCTCTGATATGAGTGTATGTGTGACTGTGTCAATGCGTGTGTGACTCTGTCTGACTATGACTCTATGTGTGAATGTGAGGAGTGTGTGTGTCTGCAAGTGTGTGTGTCTGTGAGTGTGAGTGTGTGACTGTGAATGCAAGAGTGTGAGTGTGTCAATCTGGTGTGAGTGTGTCTGTGATGTGAGTGTATGTGTGACTGTGTGAATGTGTGTGTGAGTGTTTGTGTCCGACTGTGAGTCTATGCGGGAATGTGAGGAGTGTGTGTGTGTCTGCAAGTGTGTGTGTCTGTGAGTGTGAGTGTGTGACTTTGTGAATGCGAGAGTGTGAGTGTGTCAATCTGGTGTGAGTGTGTCCCTGATGTGAGTGTCTGTGTGCCTGTGTGAATGTGTGTGTGTTTGTGTCCAACTGTGAGTCTATGTGTGAATGTGAGTGTGTGTGTGTCTGTAAGTGTGTGTATCTGCAAGTGTGTGTGTCTGTGAGTGTGTGACTGTGTGAATGCAAGAGTGTGAGTGTGTCAATCTGGTGTGAGTGTGTCTGTGATGTGAGTGTATGTGTGACTGTGTAAATGTGTGTGTGTTTGTGTCCGACTGTGAGTCTATGTGTGAATGTGAGTGAGTGTGTGTGTCTGCAAGTGTGTGTGTCTGCAAGTGTGGGTGTCTGTGAGTGTGTGACTGTGAATGTGAGAGTGTGAGTGTGTCAATTTGATGTGAGTGTCTGTGTGACTGTGTGAATGTGTGTGAGTGTTTGTGTCTGACTGTGAATCTGTGTTTGTGTGTGTGTGTGTGTGTGTGTAGTTCCCTCCCTCTCTCCCACAGGGGGCGCTGCCCCCGCCCGGGTGTGCGGGGCTGGTCTCCTGCAGTGGGTGGACCCTTGGGTGTCCCCTGGGGTGGGAGGGGGGGTCACCTCCTGCCCACCCCCCACCCCCCCAGATGCGTGTTGTGGCGTGTCGTGTGGCCACACCCACTCACCATGGTGTCGGGGCCCAGGAAGACGGCCTTGCTGTAGCTGGTCAGCGTCCAGCAGTGCAGCCGGCCCAGGGCGGCGTCCAGCTCGGGCCGGGTGGCCAGTGCGTCCTGCACGTACTCGGGCCCGTGTCTGAGGTCCACACGCACCACCTCGTCGAACACGCGTGCCAGCACGCGCCTGGGGGCCGGGGGAGGTAGGGAGGGGGGGCCGGGCAGTGGACAGATCATCGGGGTCAGCGGGGGGACGCCCAGATGCCCACGTCCACCCTGCCCCAATCTCGGAATTTCCTCGACTCTTTGTTTCTTCGATCTTTCGTTCTTGGGGCCGACCTGGGTCGGAGTCCCGGCACCCCCGAGGGTCATCCCCCGGCCAGGAGTGACCGCTGACCGCAGGGCCAGAGGTCAGCCCTGGGCACCGCCGGGAGTGGCCCCACGCCAAAATGATGGACTGGAAGGTACAAGGTGCAGGAGAGACACGGTGGCAGGTTTTTAATTTTAATTAATTTTATTTTATTCTAATTAATTTTATTTAAATTAATTTTATTTAAATTTATTTTATCTAAATCAATTTTATTTAAATTGGTTTTATTTTAATTTATTTTATTTAAATTGATTTTATTCAAATTTATTTTATTTAAATTGATTTGATTTAAATTGATTTGATTTAATTTAATTTAATTTAACTTTTATTTATTTATTTGCTTTTCGGGTCCCTCCCGGCTCTGTGCTCGGGGGTCGCCCCTGGCAGGGCTCAGGGGACCCTCTGGGATGCCGGGACTCGAACCCGGGTCGGCCGCGTGCCAGGCCAACGCCCTCCCCGCTGGGCTGTCCCTCCGGCCCCAGACTCGGTAGTGCGAAGTCCGTGGGTTTTGGTTCTTGATTTTTTTTTCCTTTTTTTGGTTTGGAGGTGACACCCGGCGATGCTCAGGGCTGACTCCTGGCTCAGTGCTCACTCCTGGCGGGGCCCAGGGGACCAGAGGGGATTCCCGGGAAGGGAATCGGGTGGGTTTCGTGCAGGGAGGGGACCCTGATGTCTGCTCTCTCTGTCTCTCTCTCTCCCTCTCTCTGTGTCTCCCTCCCGTCTCTGTTACTCTCTCCTGTCTCTGTCTCTCTCTCAGACTCTCTAACTCTCAATGTCTCTCTCCCATCTCTGTCTCTCTCCTGTCTCTGTCTCTCTCTCCATCTCTCTAACTGTGTCTCTCTCCCGTCTCTGTCTCTCTCTCCTGTTTCTGTCTCTCTCTCAGTCTCTCTAACTCTCCCTGTCTCTCTCCCATCTCTGTCTCTCTCCTGTCTCTATCTCTCTCTGTCTAACTCTCCCTGTCTCTCTATCCCATCTCTTCTCTCTCCATCTCTCTAACTCTCCCTGTCTCTCTCTCATCTCTGTCTCTCTCTCATCTCTGTCTCTATCTCCATCTCTCTATATCTCTCCCATCTCTGTCTCTCTCCCATCTCTGTCTCTCTAACTCTCCCTGTCTCTCTCATCTGTCTCTCTCAGTCTCTCTAACTCTCCCTGTCTCTGTCCCATCCCTTTCTCTCTCCCTTCTCTGTCTCTCTCTCCCTCTCCATCCCTCCCCGTCTCTCTGTCCCCCTTCTCTCCCTCCCTCTCCGTTCATCTCTCTCCATCTCTGTGTCTCCCTTTGTTTCTGTCTCTCTCTCCCTCTCTTGTCTCTCTCCCTGTCTCTGTCTCTCTTCCTCTGTCTCTCTGTTCCTGTCTCTCTCCTCTCCATCTCTGTGTCTCTCCCTTTCTTTCTCTGTCTCTCCCTCTCCCTCTCTCTTTCTCTCCCTCTTTCCCAATCTCAGTCTCTTTCTGTCTCTGTCTCTCTCCGTCTGTCTATCTGTTCTCTCTCTCCTCCATCTCTGTGTCTCCCTTCCTCTCTCTGTCTCTCTTTCTGTCTCTCTCTGTTCCTGTCTCTCTCCTCTCCATCTCTGTGTCTCTCCATTTGTCTGTCTCTGTCTCCCTCTCTCTTTCTCTCCCTCTTTCCCAATCTCTGTCTCTGTCTCTCTCCCTCTATCTGTTCTCTCTCTCCTCCATCTCTGTGTCTCTGTCTCTCCCTTCCTCTCTCTGTCTCTCTCCCTCTGTCTCTTTCTCTGTCTCTCTCTTCCTCTGTCTCTCTGTTCCTGTCTCTCTCCTCTCCATCTCTGTGTCTCTCCCTTTGTTTCTGTCTGCCTCTCCCTCTCCCTCTCTCTTTCTCTCCCTCTTTCCCAATCTCGGTCTCTGGCTGTGTCTCTGTCTCTCTCTCCCTCTGTCTCTCTGTTCCTCTCTCTCCTCCATCTCTGTGTCTCTGTTTCTCCCTCCATCTCTCTGTGTCTCTCCCTCTCTGTCTCCTTTTCTCCCTCTGTCTCTGTCTCTCTGTCTCTGTCTCTGTCTCTCTCTGTTTCTGTCTGTCTCTGTCTCTCTGTCTCTGTCTCACTCTGTCTCTGTCTCTCTGTCTCTGTCTCTGTCTCTCTGTCTCTGTCTCTCTCTGGCCCTGGCATCACAATATCTTCCAAGACCAACCTTGTGTCCAGGGAGAGACTCGGACCCTTTTCCCGGAGTCCCCCACCCGCCCTTCCCCGAAGGACACGGGTGCGAGCTTTGCCGACGCTGAGCCTCCCCCCGTCCCGCCGTCCCCCCTGCCCGCCCCGTGCCCCGTGGTCAGCTCAGACCCACCCACTCGCCCCTCCGAACCCCCAAGCGACCGGCCCTCGCACCCGCGTCCACTTCCTGAGGCCCTGGGCCAATTGGGAAAAAAACTCAGTCCGAGCACCCCAGGGCCCGGAGGCGCCTCCTCGGGGGGACGTGGACGACACACGCGTGGCCCCCGGGGAGGGCGGGCGCGGGAGCCAGGCCCCACGCGTGTCCCGGGACGGGGAAGGACGCGCGGGCCCCAGGGCCTTACCTCAGCCGCTCGGAGACCTGCGGGGCCGCGAGCACCACCAGCTTCCGGGCCGTCCCGTGGGTCCGCAGAGACTGAGCCAGCACCAGGGCCCCCTGGCAGGACGCGGGGCCCCCGGCGAAGGTCACGAACGCCTGGTCACACACTGCAGACACGCCACACGTGACACGTGAGGCCGCGGGCACGGGCGGCACGCACGGCGCTGCTCATGCGGTAGTGCTCGGGGTGGACTCCTGGGTCTGTGCTCAGGGTGGACTCCTGGGTCTGTGCTCAGGCTGAGTCCCGCAGGGCTGACTCACAGCTCTGTGCTCAGGGCTGACTCATGGCTCATGTGCTCAGGGCTCACTCCTGGCTCATGTGCTCAGGGCTCACTCCTGGCTCTGTGCTCAGGACTGACTCCTGGCTCTGTGCTCAGGGCTGACTCTCTGGTCTGTGGTCTAGGGCTGATTCCTGGCTCTGTGCTCAGGGCTGACTCCTAGCTCTGTGCTCATGACTGACTCCTGGCTCTGTGCTCAGGGCTCACTTCTTGCTCTGTGCACAGGCCTCACTCCTGGTTGAATGCTCAGGGCTGACTCCCGGCTCTGTGCTCAGGGCTGACTCCCAGCTGTGTGCTCATGCATAACTCCTGGCCCTGTGCCCAGGGATGACTCCTGTGCTAGGGACTGACTCTTGGCTCTATTATGCTCAGGGCTGACTCCCAGCTCTGTGCTCACAAATGACTCCTGGCTCTGTGCTTAGAGCTGACTCACGGCTCTGTGCTCAGGGCCTTGCTCATGTGCTTAGGGCTGACTCCTGGCTCTGTGCTCAGGGCTGACTCCTGGCTCTGTGCTCATGGCTGACTCCCGGCTCTGTGCTCGGGTTGGACTCCTGCGGGGGCTCAGGGTACTTGTGAGGGTGCTGGGCTGCCCATGCGCGGGACACAGCAGCAGACGTGCAGCCGCAGACAAACGAGAGCCCAGACGGCCGGGACCCGACTCCTCCTGCACTTGGCGGCCGTCGAACAGCCGAGAACAGCGACAGCGTTTGGCATGACGAGCTGCAGCGGCAGCACAGCGGGGAGGACACAGGATGGGTTTAATCCTCGGCACAGCTTCAGGTCACCCGAGCACTGCCAGGAGTTAATACCAGAGCACACCGGGAGTGAGCCGTGAGCACAGAGCCAGGAGTCAGCCCTGAGCACAGAGCCAGGAGTCAGCCCTGAGCACAGAGCCAGAAGAGAGTCCTGAGCACAGAGCCGGGAGTCAGCCCTGAGCACAGAGCCAGGAGTCAGCCCTGAGCACAGAGCCAGGAGTCAGCCCTGAGCACAGAGCCAGGAGTCAGCCCTGAGCACAGAGCCACGGGACGGCAGTGACAGTGACAGTGACAGTTTCCCTTTCACAGAGACATGTACACATCAAGCACATACACCAAACGCATGCGTACTCACAGACATACAAATACACAGAGATATAAACACGGATCGATACATATATACGTAAAGACAGAAACATGCACGCACACACGTGCACACACAAGACAGTTACAAAGACATACATACATACCTAGACAGGCACCCACAGGCACACAGAGACACACAGCACAGGCACGTACACACACGTGCACACAAAGAAACCCAGACAGAGACACAAATAGATATCTCCATGTACACACAGACACGGACTGGAGCCATAGCACAGCGGGGAGGGCGTTTGCCTTGCACGTGGCTGACCCGGGTTCGACTCCTCCGTCCCTCTCGGAGAGCCCGGCAAGCTCCCGAGAGTCTCCCGCCCGCACGGCAGAGCCTGGCAAGCTCCCCGTGGCGTCTCCGAGATGCCAAACACAGTCACGACAAGTCTCACCGTGGAGACGTGACTGGCGCCCGCTCGAGCCCATCGATGAGCCACGGGACGGCCGTGACAATCAGGGACATGAGGTTCTCGGAGGAGCCCGGCAGGACATGACAGGTGGACGGACAAGGTCAGGGAGGGCCCCGGGGTCAGTGTGGGAGCCGGGCAGCTGCCCGGGGGCTTGTCCATGTTCTGGGCGGTGAGTGTGCGGGTTCACCCCCAGGGGGCGTTTGGGGGCGTTTCTGGGAAGCTGGGCGTCCCCGGGGGAGCGGGGGGGGGGGCCTCCCCACGCGTGTCCAGGCCCCGTGCAAACTCACCAGCCATGGTCTGCCGAGCTGGGCCCCGGGGGCTCCGGCCACCGCCCGCTCCGGCCACACACGGGCTCCAAGAAGGCGTCCGAGGCTGCGGGACACAGGGGGGCGTTTTCCAGACACGGTGGCCGGTGGGCAGTGCCCGCTGGACGCCCCAGAACCCAGAACCTCTCCCTGGCTGCCCTGCTCGGACATCAGCTGCTGCCCACCTGCCCTGCCCACGCCCCCACCCTTCCTCCTCCTCCTCCTCCTCCTCCTCCACTTCCTTCCCCTTCCTCCTCCTCCTCCTCCTCCTCCTCCACTTCCTTCCCCTTCCTCCTCCTCTTCCTTTTCCTCCTCCTCTTCCTCCTCCTCCTCTTGCTCCCCTTTCCTTCTCCTCCTCTTCCTCCTTCTCTTCCTGCCCTTCCTCCTCCTCTTCCCCCTCCTCAACTTCCTTTTCTTGCTCCTCTCTCTCTTCCTCCTACATTTCCTGTTCCTCCTCCTCTTCCTCTTCCACCTCTTCCTCTTTTCCTTCTCTTCTCCCTCCTCTCCACCCCCATTTCCTCCTCCTACCCCTCCTCGTCCTCCTGTTCCTCCTCCTCCTCCTCCTCCACTTCCTTCCCCTTCCTCCTCCTGTTCTTCCTCCTCCAGTTCCTCCCCTTTCCTTCTCCTCCTCTTCCTCCTTCTCTTCCTGCCCTTCCTCCTCCTCTTCCCCCTCCTCAACTTCCTTTTCTTCCTTCTCTCTCTCTCTTCCTCCTACGTTTCCTGTTTCTCCTCATCTTCCTCTTCCTCCTCTTCCTTTTTTCCTCCTCTTCTTCCTCCTCTCCACCCCCATTTCCTACTCCTACCCCTCCTCATCCTCCTGTTCCTCCTCCTCCATCATCATCATCATCATCATCATCATCTTCTTCTTCTCCTTTATCTTCTTCTTCTCCTCCTCCTTCTTCTTCCTCTTCTTCTTCTTCTTATTTCTCCTCCTCCTCCTCCTCCTCCTCCTCCTTCATCTTCTTCCTCCTATTCTCCTCCTCCCCAACTTTTTCTTCTTTTCTCTCCTCCTCCTCCTCCTCAACTTTTTCTTCTTTTCTCTCCTCCTCCTCCTCCTTCTTCTTCTTTTTCTTCTTCTTCTTCTTCTTCCTCTTCTTCTTCTTCTTTCTTCTCCTCCTCGTCCTCCTCCTCCTCCTCCTTCTTCATCTTCTTCCTCCTATTCTCCTCCTCACCTTCTTCCTCTTCCTCCTCCTCCCCAACTTTTTCTTCTTTTCTCTCTTCCTCCTTCTCCTCCTCCTCCTCCTCCTCCTCCTTCTTCTTCTTCTTCTTCTTCTTCTTCTTCTTCTTCTTCTTCTTCTTCTTCTTCTTCTTCTTCTTCTTCTTCTTCTTCTTCTTCTTCTTCTTCTCCTCCTCCTCCTCCTCCTCCTCCTCCTCTCCTCCTCCTCCTCTTCTTCCTCCTCCTCCTCCTCTCCCCCTCCTCCTGGCCTGTCCCTTTATACCCATTCTGAGCCCTGCCTTCCTCTTACCGCCCAGAAGAGTCCTTGAGACCTCCAGCGCCCCTCTTCCTCCTCCCCCTCCCCCCTCCCCATTTCTCCACCTCACCTTCCTCTTCCTCCCCCTCTCCTCCTTCTCCTCCTCACCAACCCGGACTTGAGGCCTGGCAGGACAACCTCAGCCCTATCCCCTCCGATCCCACATACCCCCCTGGCGCTTGCGCCCCTAGCACCCCTGCGCGCGCCCCCGGCCCAGCCCACCCCGGGCCTGCCAGTGGCCGGACCCAGGCCCCGTCCACGCCCCTTCACGTCCCGCAGAGCTGGGCAGCAGCCGCCCCGCCCCCTTCCCTGTCCCAGGCGCCTCCCGCGCGCTTGGACAAGCCTTGTGGCCGCCCCCGGGGGCGCGGCGGGGCGGAGACCTTGGGGGAAGGGGCCCCCGTGTCCCCCGCAGCCCCCGGCAGAGCGGCCCGCGCCCCCCGCCCCGTACCTCTCGCGGGGTCCAGCGTCCGGCCGCGTCCGGCGCGCACAGGCCTGTCCCCCCGTGTCCCCCGCGCGCGCGCGCCAGCGGCCTGGAGCCGGGCGGGGCGTGGCACAGCCGGCGCGGGATTGGCCGCGGGCCGGAAGGCCGGGCCGCCCGCTGCCGGGCGCCGCTGGACACCGGGGCCACCCCTGGGCTGGCCGCGGGCCGGAAAGGCCGGACCGTGCGGCTGGGGCGCGCGCCGGACCCTGCGCCCCGCCGCCCCTCGCCAGCCAGCCCCGCGCGCGCGCGCTCGCAGCGCGCCCGGTTTGGACCTTCACCCTGGACTCCCGCCGCCCTCAAAGTCCATGTTTGCCTGGCCAGGCGCTGGCCCCGACGGTGGCCACGCTGGGCAGCTTCTACCCGGCGCGCAGAGAGGCAGAACCGGGACACGCGCGCGTGCGCCCCAGGACGACGCGCGGTGGTGGTGGGGGAGATGCAGGCGCGCGCGCCGAGAGCGAGGCTGGGAGGCCTGGACCAGGGCTGCAGCGTGCCCTGCCCCGGTGTCCAGCAGGCCCAGGCCCCTGGCTGTGACCACCGGGCCACGCGCGGAGAAACGCAGAGGCGCGAGCGCATCCGTGCACGGATCAAGCGGTGCGTAAAGAAGGGAGCAGGGAGAATGGGACCGGGGAGGAGGGGGACAGGGAAGGAAAAGAAGGGTCTGAGAAATTAGGGGGGGGGAGCGGGAGGCCCTTGGCGCAGACGGAGCTGGGCACCTAAGACGCAGCCACCCTGAGCGCAGGGCAGGGGCCCACCCTGCGAACCGCTGGTGTGTCCTCAATCCCCCTCCCCCAAATAAAATAAAATTAATGCGTAGGAGAAGACGAAGACCAGGGGTGGATGCGAGGGAGTGGGTGGGTTAGAAGGCAAACGATAGCGCATCGACCGTGAGTGAAGGCGCGAGTGAGTGGGTGGGTTGAATGTCTAGGACAGGGCATCCACCATGAATGAATGAATGCATGAGTGAGTGGGTGGGTTGAGTGTATAAGATAGTGCGTCTACTGTGAATGAATGAATGCATGAGTGGGTGGGTGGGTTGAATGTCTAGGACAGGGCATCCACCATGAATGAATGAAGGCGTGAGTGGGTGGGTTTAATGCATGGAATAGTGCATCCACCATGAATGAATGCATGAGTGGATGGATTCAGTGTACTGGATAGTGCGTCCACCATGAATGAATGAATGAATGCGTAAGTGAGTGGGTGGGTTGAATGTCTAGGACAGTGCGTCCACCATGAATGAATGAATGCATGAGTGGATGGATTCAATGTCTAGGATAGTGTGTCCACCATGAATGAATGAATGCATGAGTGGGTCGGTGGGTTGAATGTCTAGGACAGAGCGTCCACCATGAATGAATGAATGCGGGAGTGGGTGGATTTAATGCATGGAATAGTGCATCCACCATGAATGAATGCGTGAGTCAGCCCATGACCCCGTGAGCAAGCTCGTGAGCGGCCACACCTCTGAGTGTCCCTGCGTGTCTGACGGGGCGGCTCTGCCAAGGAACACGAGACCCCGGGGGCCTGTTCATACTCAGCCCAGGGCCACACGTGAACACGTGTGTGGGCCAGTGAACCTGGCATGAAGGGCCCAGCCTTGGCGGCGGCCCGGGGCACTGGTTTGCGTCTGTGAGTGTGTTGCGAGATTGCGTGTCCGCCGGGGTGATGTGTGCAGATGAAGAAAATCAGCCACCCCCGGGCCTTGGCACCCTTGCTGGCCCCTGGAGGGGGGCCCAGGTCCGAGGCACAACAAAAGGGCAGACCCCAAGCCAACCCCTTGACTTTGACGGACTCAGTGCCCGCTGGATTCGCATCCGGGACCTCGGCCCAGCGGGGCTGTACAATATGGTCAGAGAGAAAGAGACCCACAAAGATACAAGGACACACACACACACACACACACACTCATGAGTGACTATGCAAACTCGAGGGTCCCCTTGATGGTGCTGGGCCCCCCCCCCGGGGGGCTCATGTGAGGCGGGGAGGAGAGAGACAGAGACAGAGACAGAGAGAGGGAGAGAGACAGAGACAGGGAGAAGGGGAGAGAGAAAGTTACAGAGAGACAGAGACAGAAAAAGAGAGAGAGAGAGAGAGGGAGACAGAGAGACAGCGACAAAGAGAGGGGGAGAGACAGAGACAGAGAGAAGGGGAGAGAGAAAGTTACAGAGAGACAGAGACAGAAAAACAGAGAGAAAGAGAGAGAGGGAGGGAGACAGAGAGAGACAGAGACAAAGAGAGAGAGACAGAGACAGAGAAGGGGAGAGAGAAAGTTACAGAGAGACAGACAGAA